>NW_026539196.1:0-187000 GCF_027791375.1 Indicator indicator
CCTCAGGCCTCATTCTCATCCCTGTCCCATCCTTGTTCCCATCCCTGTCCCATCTCTGTCCCCATCCCCGTCCCATCCCATTTCCTATCCCAAACTTCTGTCTTCATCCTTGTTCCAACCCACATCCTTGTCCCCAGCTACCTTTGTTCCCATTCCTCTCCCTGTCCTTGTCCCCATCCCATCCCATCCCATCCCATCCCATCCCATCCCATCCCATCCCATCCTATCCCCTTCTCCAGCCCCATCCCTGTCCCTCCCGGGTGTCCCCAGGTCTCACCTCCAGTGCCACCAGCCTGAGGAGGGGTCTGATGTCCGTGGGGACACTGAGGACCCCCTCCCTCCCCGGGGGGGTGCTGACCTGTGCCAGGGACCCATCCTGGCGGGGAGGGGGCACACTCACGGTGACAATGGCACCCCACCACCTTGGATGTCTCCCGTGCCACCCCCGATGCCACTCCCGATGCCACTTCCTCACCTCAGTGTCATGCAGCAGCTCGAAGGCTGCCAGCAGCTCCCCGGACACCCTCCCCGGTCCCCACAGGGGGTACCGCCGGAGCCGGGGGGGGCGCCGGTGCCCCACGTCCAGCCACACCTCGGGGGCACAGACACTCCTGCCCAGGAACCCGCTGGCACCCTGCAAGGCATTGCTGGGGCATGGGTGCTCCCCCCACCCAGGGCTGCTCCCCCCACCCATCACCATCCCTGCCCCTCTGTCACCCCCATCCCTCCCGCCCTGTCAGCTGTCACCTTGCCCACTGCCATCCTCATCTCAGATACCCCATGGGTGCCCCCCACCTACCACCACCCCTGCCACCGTCTCAGCCCATCCCTGCCACCCCCAGCTCTGCCCTCCCTGGTCCATTGCCAGCCCATGGGTGTCCCTCACCCATCACCATCCCTGCCACCCTTATCTCTGTCACCTCCATCCCTGTCACCCTTATCTCTGTCACCCCCACCCCTGCCACCCCATTCCCTGGCACCTTACCCACTGCCACTCCCATCCCTGCCCCCCTGTTCACTGCCATCCCAGGAGTGTCCCTCACCCATCACCATCCCTGCCACCCTTTTCCCTGTCACCCCCATCCCTGCCACCCTGTCTACTGTCACCGTGCCCACTGCCACCCTCATCTCAGACACCCCATGGGTGCCCCCCACCTATTACCACCCATGCCACCATCTCAGCCCATCCCTGCCACCCTGTCCACTGCCACCCCATGGGTGTCCCTCACTTATCACCATCCCTGCCACCCTTATCTCTGCCACCCCCATCCCCATCCCTGCCACCTCCATCCCTACAACTCCTGTCCCTGCCACCCTATCCCTGCCACCCTATCCCTGCCACCCCATCCACTGGCACCCCATGGGTGCCCCCCACCCATCACCATCCCTACCACCAAGCCACCTCACTCCTCTCACCCTCATTGTCGTGAACTCCACCCCTGCCACCCCCGTCCCTGTCACCCCTCGTGGTGCCCCCCAGCCCGGGGTGCCTCCCAGCCCTGGGTGCCCCCCACCCCCAGGTGCCGCACCCCCCCTTCCTGGTCGAAGATCTCCACCACCACTGCGGGGGGCTCGTCCCGGACCCTGCGGGGGTCTCCGTAGAGCAGCACTCGGGGCAGCAGCAGCGTCTGGTCCCAGAGGGGGTCCAGGGTGCCCGGCAGTGCCCGGGTGCTCTGGCTGACGTGCACGAAGGAGACGTGGGCGACAGGATCTGGGTGACAGTGGTACCCTCAGCACCCTGCGGTGCCCACCCGGGGTGGGGAGGGGGCGGGAGCTGAGGGCTGTGGCACCTGCGGTGGTCTTGGTGCCAGGCGGTGCCAGCTCCAGCGCCTGGAAGATGTAGCAGCGGAGCTGGAAGAAGTTGGGTCCTGCAGGAAGAGGCAGGGACTGGCAGGGGGTCCTGGACACCCCCTGGCCTGGCGCTGTCCCCTCCCGCCGTGTCCGTGTCCCCCTCCCTCCCCCAGGGGCTCACGCTGGAAGGTGCAGAGGATGAGAGGCTGCTGCGGGCGGATCCGGGAGCAGCCCCGCGGCCGCCGCTCGGTCGCAGCCGGTTCGTCCTCCTCGGCCGGCTCCTCCGTGCCCTGCGGAGCGATGGAAGGCGGCGTCTGGGGTCTTCTTGTCCCTGCTGTCCTCTGGCCTGCTGCCCCAGCATCGCTCCACCTCCACAGCCCTCCGTCCAGCCCGCCCCCTCCCTTCATCCCTCTCTCCTTGCATCCCTTCATTCCTGTCCCTCCATCCCTCTCTCCTTATATCCCTTCATTCCTGTCCCTCCATCCCTCTCTCCTTACATCCCTTCATTCCTATCCCCCCAGCCCTTCACCCCTCCATCCCTATGTCCCTCCATCTGTCCTTCCTTGCATCCCTCTGTCCTTACGTTTCTCCCTCTCCGTTCCTGCATCCCTTCATCCCCTGATCTCTCCTTCTGTCCCCATCCCTCCATCCTTCTTCCCCCTCTCCCTCCATCCACCCTTTGTCCCTCCATCCTTCCATCTGTCCCTCCCTCCACTCTTCTCTCTCCATCCCAGCACCCCTCCATCCCTTCATCCCTCCTTCTGTCCCTCCATCCCTCCATTCCTCTCTCCCTACATCCCTGCATCTCTATCCCTTTCTCCTTCTTCCTCCACCCTCCCTCCATCCCTGCTTTCCTTCATCTCTCTCTATCCCTCCATGCTTCCCTTCATTCCTGTTCCCCTCCCTCTCTATCCCTCCCTCCATCCCTCTCCCTCCATCTTATCCCTGCTTCCCTCCATCCCTCTCCCTCCACTCCTCCTTACCTGATACTCCCCAGTGCTCCCCAGCCGCTCTCCCACCTCGGTGCCCTCCAGTGTGAACAGCGCTGCCAGGGTGGATGCCCTCAAGGGCACCAAGCTGCGGTGCCAGCGGCGTCTCCGGCAGACGTCACCCGGCCGGGGCCGGGGGTGGAAGCGGCAGCCCCAGAGGGAGGCATACTCCCAGCCCTCCGTCCCCACCGCCACCCCGCGGCCGTGCTGTGGGGACACAGGGGGCGTGTGGGGCATGGCGACAGCCTGGTGTGGCACAAAGGCACGGCCAGGGCTGCCCACAACCCTGCACTGCTCTGCCAAGGCTTGGCCCTGCCACCCTCTCTGCCTGCCACTGCTGTCCTGGTCACCCCATCCCTGCCACCCCTATCTTGTCACCCTCATATCTGCCACCCCTATCTTGTCACCCCCATCCCTGCCACCCCTGTCTTGTCACCCCTTCTCTCCCACCCAGTCTCTGCCACCCCATCACTGCCACCCCTATCTTGTCACCCCCATCCTTCCACCTCCACTCTGTCACCCCATCCCTGCCACCCCCATCCCTGCCAGTCTCACCTTGTCACTCCATCCTGCCACTCCTGTTCCTGTCACTCCATCCCTGCCATCCCTCTCCTTGCCACTTCTGTCACTCATCCCTGCCACCCCCATCCCTGCCATCCCCATCCATGCCACCCCTCTCCTTGCCACTTCCACCTTGTCACCCCCCATCCCTGCCACCCTTCTCCTTGCCACTTCCACCTTGTCACCCTCATCCCTGCCACCCCCATCCCTGCCACCCCCATCCCTGCCACCCTTCTCCTTGCCACTTCCACCTTGTCACCCACATCCCTGCCACCCCCATCCCTGCCATCCCTCCCCTTGCCACTTCCATCTTGCCACCCCCATCCTGTTACCTCATCCTTGTCACCCACATCTCTGCCACCCCCATCCCTTCCACCCCCATCCCTGCCACTCCTGTCCCAGCCACTCCGTTCCTGCTACCTCCTCCCTGCCACCCTCATCCCTGTCCCCCCTGACCCTAACCCACCCCCCCTGTCCCCATCCCCTCTGTCCCCAACCAGCTGGAGGAAGGTGGCCACATCCTGCTGGGCTCCCTGTGGGGGGGGGTCCCTGCGGCGGGTGCGCAGCCAGCGCCGGCGCCGGTGGCTGTGGTAGGACTTCTCCGCGGCGTGCCAGGAGGCTGGGGGGCTGCCAGGGGCAAGGCTCGCCCCATATGCCCAACCTGTGCCACCCAGAGGTCACCACCACCCACTCAGTATCACCCACTCAGGGGCACTGACTCAGGGGCACCCACTCAGCATCACCCACTGAGGGTCACTCACTGAGGGTCACCAACTCAGGATCACCCACTCAGGGACACCCACTCAGGGGCACTCAGCAATACCCACTGAGTGTCACCCACTGAGTGTCATCCCCTCAGGGGCACCCAGCATCACCCACAGAGGGTCACCCACTCAGGGGCACCCACTGAGGGGCACCCACACTGGGGCACTCAGCATCACCCACAGAGGGTCACCCACTCAGGGTCACCCACTCAGGGTCACCCACTCAGGGTCACCCACCCAGGGGCACTCAGCATCACCCACTGAGGGTCACCCACTCAGAGTCACCCACTCAGAGTCACCCACTGAGTGTCACCCACTTAGGGTCACCCACTGAGGGTCACCCACTCAGAGTCACCCACTCACCAGCCTCATCCACAGCCCCTGCCATGTCCACCCTCCAGCCGTCGGTGATGTGCCAACCCCAGGGGCACTCCAGCTCCTCCTTGGCTGGCATCTCTGTGCCACTCTGCAAAGCCAGCTGAGCACTCAGCCCCTACCCTTCACTCCTGCAACCACCCCCACCCCCCCTCCCCCCACCCTTGCTGCCCCCCATGCCATCCCCCACTCACGCCATCCGTGGTGCCCGGGGTGCCAGGTGCCCACTCTCCGCCGGGGCTCCGGCTCTGGTTCTCATAGAGCTCCTCCAGCACCTCGCTCACGTTGGTCTCAGCATCCAACAGCAGCCTTGGAGGGGAGGGCACGAGGTTGGCATCGCCATCGTGGAGGTGCCCGAGGTTGGTGGGTGGGGTGGTGGGTGGCACTCACCGCCACTGGGGTTCCACGGTCCAGGGCCCGTCCCAGTGCCAGCCCTTGGGGGGCCGGATGCGGTGCCTGGGCAGCCCAGCTGTGCCCGCGCTGTCGGAGAACCCCGGGCACCCCAGGAGCCCCCGCGGGCCCCACTTGCCCAGCAGCTTGGTTTGGTTTTCATACTGGGGAAAAGGGGGGGAGGGGGTTGAGGAGGGCACGGCGTGGCACCCCCCGAGCTGGCATTCCACCCCCCCCTGCCAGGGTGGCACCCTGGCAGCCCGGGGCTCACCGTCTCGGCGTAGACGTGCAGGGTGCCCTGCAGGTGCTGTGCCAGGTCCCTGCTGTCTGCCACTCGGCCCAGCCACAGCTGCAGCCGCACCTGGGCACAGATGCCCCCAGAGCCCTGCACCCCACACAGAGGGGACAGAGGAGACGTGGGGGGGGGGGTGGAGGGAATGGGGAGAGGGACGGGGAGAGGGTCTAGGAGGAGGTTTAGGAGAGGGTTTGGGAGAGGGTCTAGGTGAGGGTCTAGGAGGAGGTCTAGGAAGAGGTCTAGGAGAGGGTCTAGGCGAGGGTCTAGGAGGAGGTCTAGGAGCGGGTTTAGGAAAGGGTGTGGCAGAAAGTCTAGAATGTTTAGGAGAAGGTCTAGGAGAGGCTCTAGGAAGTGCTCTAGGAAGAGGTCTAGAAGAGTATCTAGGAGAAGGCCTGGGAGAGGGTCTAGGAGGGGGTCTAGGAGAGGTGTGGAAGAGGGTCTAGGAGGAGGTCTAGGAAGAGATCTAGGAGAGGGTCTAGGAGAGATCTAGGAAGAGGCCTAGGAGAGGGTCTAGAAGAGGATCTAGGAGAGGGTCTAGGAGGAGGTCTAGGAGAGGGTCTAGGAGGAAGGGACATGGAGGGGTTGTGGAGTGACACAGAATGACACAAAGGGATCATGGAGGGGATATGGAAGGGATTTGGAGGGGCCAAAAAGGAGCTGTGGAGGCAGTGGGGGAGATGGAGAGGGAACATGAGGGGGGCCATGGGGGGGACATGAATAGAGTCTGGGAGGCACATGGAGAGGACACTGAGGGGATGTGGGGAGGGAGAGAGGCATGGAGAAGGTCTAGAAGGGACACAGAGGGTCACAAAGGGGATGCAAAGGGGACATGGAGAAGATATTGAGGGAACAGAGGGTGGACACAGATGGGGACATGGAGAAGATACTGAGGGAACAGAGAGGGGACACAGATGGGGACATGGAGTAGGCATGGAAGGGACAAGAAGAGGACCTGAGGAGTGCATGGAGGAGATGGAGAGGGAACAGAGGGGACAGGAAGGGGAAGCGAAGGGGACAAGGAGAGGACATGGAGGGGACGTAAAGGGGACATGGAGTGGATGTGGAGGGGACATGGAGGGGACATGGAGGGGACATGGAGAGGACATGGAAGAGAGATGGAGAGCACATGGAGAGGACATGGAGGGGATGTGGAGGGGACATAAAGGGGACATGGAGCAGACATGGAGGGGACATGGAGGGGACATGGATTGGATGTGGAAAGGACATGGAGGAGACATGGATTGGATGTGGAGAGGACATGGAGGGGACATGGAGAGGACATGGAGGGGATGTGGAGAGGACATGGAGGGGACATAAAGGGGACATGGAGCAGATGTGGAGGGGACATGGAGGGGACACGTAGAGGACATGGAGGGGACATAAAGAGGACATAAAGGGGCCATGGAGCAGACATGGAGAGGACAGAGGAGAGATGTGGAGAGAACGTGGAGGGGAAGGGACATGAAGGGCTTCACAGATGGGCCCCAGAGGTGCCATGCAGCCCGGGGAGGGGGACACGCAGGGCACCTACCACCAGGAAGAGAGTCTGGACCCTGCCGCAGAGCCTGCCGCAGGCAGCAGAGCCGCTCGGAGAGAACAGGAGCTGGGTGGCAGGGACGCGGGCACAGGCCAGCCGCCGGCCCCCCCGCAGCAGCCACAGCACCACGTCGGGCACCGCCGCCTGGGGCTGGGGGTGGGCAGAGAGAGGAGGCGGAGGGGCTGGCACCCGGCCGCAGCTCACCGCAGCCATCAGCTCCCCGCCGCCAGCAGCCTTCCGTCCCCCACCTCGACGGCCAGGGCGGCCGCACGCCGCAGCCAGCCCTCGGCCAGCGGCAGCAGCGTGTCCCAGCCGGCCCTCGGCGGTGCCGCCGCCGCCGCCGCCACCTCCCGCAGCAGGTGGAGGCGGCTGGCATGGAGGTGGGCATCCAGCGGCGTGGGGGTGGGCTGGGATGCCAGCTGCCGCAGCGCCCGCCTGCAAAGAGCAGCCCCCACCCGCCCCCACCAAGAGTGAGCTGTTTGCCACCCTCAATGCCTTTGCCATCCCCCCAATGCCCCCTGTCCCTCCTGAATGCCCTTTTTGCCTCCTGAATGCCTTTTTTGCCCCCTGAATGCCCCCATTTCTTCCCTCAAATGCCCCTTTCCTCACCCAAAATGCCCCGTTTGCCACCAAGTGCAACTTTTGCCTCCCAAATGCCCCCATTCCCCCCCCAAGTGCCCCCTTTTGCCCCCCAAATGCCCCTTTTATGCCCCAAAATACCCGTTTTTCCCTCCAAATGTTCCTTTGCCCCCCCCATTTCCCCCAGTTATCCCATTCCCCCATTTATCCCATTCCCCTCCCATTTATCCCATTCCCCTTCCATTTATCCCATTCCCCTATTTATCCTATTCCCCCTCCCCACTTATCCCATTCCCCCTCCCCAGTTATCCCATTCCCCCTCCTCCATTATCCCATTTCTCCTCTTCCATTCCTCCTCCCCCTCCCCTCCCCCCCAACACTTGGCAGCCCCAGGGCTGTCTCTGCTCTGCACCCACCCCCATTTTTGGGGCCACCCAGGACCCCCCACCCCATGTCCTCCCCCCTCTGACCTGCAGTCCTGTGCCAGCTGCCGCAGCAGCCTCCTGCCAATGGTCCCTTTGGCGTCCCCAGCAGCGTCCTGCAGCTCCACCACATTCCTCTCCTGCAGAGATGTCCCCAGGGGTCCCACCCCGGAGATGGGGGATGGGTGACCCCCCCACCCACACTACCCCAGCCTGTGGGGGGGGGAGGGGGTCTGGAAAGGAGCTCTGGAGCTCAGTCAGCCCAACCCCCCTGCTCCAGCAGGGCACCCACAGCAGCTTGCCCAGCAGCACAATGCCCAGGGGGGGTTGGAAGCTCTCCACACAAGAACACTCCACAACCTCTCTGGGCAGCCTGCTCCAGCCCTCCAGCACCCTCACAACAAACAACTTTCTCCTCCTCTTCAGGTGGAACCTCCTGGGTGCCACTTTGTGCCCCTTGCCCCTTGTGCTGTCCCTGGGCACCAGTGAGCAGAGTCTGGCCCCAGCCTCTTGCCCCCCACAGCTCCTTTAGCTCTTGCTGAGCATTGCTCAGCTCCCCTCTGGGGCTGCTCTTCTGCAGGCTCTCAGCCCCAGGGCTCTCAGCCTTTGCTCCTCCCAGAGCTGCTCCAGGCCCCTCAGCAGCTTCCCAGCCTGCCCTGGACTCTCTCCAGCACTTCCCTGGCCCTCTGCAACTGGGGAGCCCAGAACTGGACCCAGGCCTCCAGATGTGGGCAGAGCAGAGGGGCAGCAGAACCTCCCTCACCCTGCTGCCCACACTCTTCTCCATGCCCCCCAGGACACCCTTGAGGCCTTCTTGGCCCCCAGGGCACATTGCTGGCTCCTGGGCACCTTCTTGTCCCCCAGCACTCTCAGCTCCTTCTCCTTGGAGCTGCTTCCCAGCAGGTTCCCCCTCCCCAGCCCTGCTGCAGGAGGTTGTTGCTCCCCAGGGGCAGGACCCTGCCCTTGCCCTGCTTGCCCTCCATGAGGTTCCTCTGCCCCAAGCTCTGCAGCCTTGCCCCAGGTCCCACAGCCTGCCAGGGACTCCCCCACCCTGTGCCACCCACGGAAGCTCACCAGCCGCTGGCAGAGGGCACACAGGAGGTTTAGGGCATCCCACCTGTGACTGGCATCCTCCCAGCAGGAGGTGACAGCCACCACCGGCTTGTCCCCGTACCAGGGCAGGTAGTGGTAGCGATTCCCTGCGGGCAGAGGGCACTGAGCACCCCATGGGGCACCAAACCCTCGTGCTCCCCACCCCCTCCCCAGCCCCCCCCCCCCACCTCACCGTCAAAGATGGCACAGCCATCCTGGGTGACAGAGGCAGCTGGCTTGCAGGTGGCATCGCTGCTGTCCCCGTAGTTGCCAAGGCTCAGCTCGAAGCGCAGCAGCTCGGGGCCGGGGGGCACCATGGTGGCAGAATAAAAGACCCCACAGAGGCCAAAGCGGCACCGGGGCAGGTGGGTCTGGGGCAAGAAGTGGGGAGGGAACCCAGCAGCTGGCATCAAACCACCTCCCCTGTGCCCCCATGCCCAGGTGTTGGCATCATACCACCTCCCCTGTGTGCCTATGCCGAGGAGTTGGCTTCACACCACCTCTCCTGTGTCCCCATGCCCAGGAGATGGCATCACTCCACCTCCCCTGTGTCCCTATGCCCAGGTGTTGGCATCACACCACCTCCCCTGTGTCCCCATGCCCAGGAGTTGGCATCACACCACCTCCCCTGTGTGTCCATGCCCACCTCCCCTGTGTGCCTTTGCCCAGGACTTGCATCACACCATAACCCTGTGTCCCCATGCCCATTTCCCCTGTGTCCCCATGCCCAGGGGTTGGCATCAGACCACCTCCCCTGTGTGCCCACACCCAGGAGTTGGCATCAAACCACCTGCCCCGTGCCCCCGTGCCCAGGAGGTGACATCACCCCCCCGTTCCCTCATGCCCACCTGCACCCGGCTGATGTCCTCGGGGCTGATGCTGTCTCTCTGGCGCCCATCCGGAGCCCCCATGTGGGTGCTGAGCTCCAGCAGCACCCGGCCCCGATAAGCCACGCCCTGCAAAATAACGGGGGGGGGGGGGCGGGGGGTGTCCCCCAAATGAGTCCTGTCCCCCCCAAATGGGTCCTGTCCCCCCAAATGGGTTCTGTTCCCCCCCAAATGAGTCCTGTCCCCCCCAAATGAGTCCTGTCCCCCCCAAATGGGTCCTGTCCCCCCTCAAACGAGTTCGTGTCCCCCCCCCCAGCTGAGTCCTGTCCCTCCCAGCTGGGTGCTGTGCCCTCCCCGGTGCCCCCCCAGGCGCTCACGGTGCCAACTGCGCTGGCAGCATCCGGCCGGGGTCCATAGAAGGGGAGGAAGCTTGGTCCGAAGCAGGGCAAGAAGCCAGGAGGTCCATCTTGGGGGGGGTGGGGAGAGGGAAATGGGGGTTCAGTGGGGGGGCGAGGGGGGGGTCTGGGTGTTGGGGACCTCCCCCAGAGGTGCCCCCAACTCACCCTCCAGCTCAGCACCGGCAGAGGAGATCTGGGAGAGGTCGAGGGTGGCAGTGGCCAGGACCTTGCTGGGGCAGGAGCTGGGGGGGGCAGAGGGAAAAGGGGGGTGGGGAAAGGGGGGGATGGGGGGGAGAGGGTCCCCCCCCAAAAATTAGGGAGTCCCCCCCTCCCCCAAAATCAGAGTGGATTCAAAAATGGTCCTCTAAAACTAGAGGGAGGGGACCCCCAAATGTAAGGCTGTGCCCCACAACTCAGAAGGGTTCCTCCAAACAGAAGAGGTCCCCCCAAGATCTGGAAGGGCTCCCAAAACCCAGGGAGGAGACTCAAAAAGAAAGGAGTCCCCCAAAATCGAGGAGGTTCCTCCCCAAAAAACCTCAAGGAGGTTGCCCCCGACCCGAGGTGTACCCCAAAATCAGAGATGCTCTCCCCAAAACCAGGGAGTCTCCCAACACTGGAAGGGTTCCCCAAACAGAAGAGGTCCCCCCAAGATCTGGAAGGGCTCCCAAAACCCAGGGAGGTGACTCAAAAAGGGAGGAGGCCCCCAAAATCGAGGAGGTACCCCCAAAAATACCTCAAGGAGGTTGCCCCCGACCCGAGGTGTACCCCAAAACCCGGGGAGTTACCCCAAATGCAGGAAGCTCTCTCAAAACTGGGAAGGTTCTCCCCAAATCAGAAGGTGCCCCAAAACCAGAGGAGATGTCTCAAAACCAAAGGGGTCCCTCAAAACTAGAGGGGTCCCCCCAAAATCAGGAGGTGCCCCAAATCTGGAGGGGTACCCCAAAACCCTGAGGAGTCCTCCCAAACCAGATGGGTGTCCCACCCAAAAAAAACAGGTTGGGGTCCCCCCCAAAGCCAGGTTGGGGTCCCCCCAAAGCCAGGTTGGGGTCTCCCCCTTACCCTCCCAGGATGGCCAACTGGATCTCATCACAGATGGGAGGCAGCTGGGGAGGAAATTGGGGAGGGGGAGGAGGGGAGAGGTCAGTGCTGAAACGGGGGTGCCCCTCCCCGTTTTGGGGGTCCCCCCTATTTGGGGCGGGGTGTGCAGGATGTGTGCTGGGGCTGGGGGGAGGTCACCTCACCCGCAGTGGGAAGAAGAAGACCTCGTTCCACACGGGGGTGGCACTGGGGGGCATCACCTGGGTGCAGAGCTGTGAGGGGCAGAGGCATGAGGTGTCCCCCCCCCCAACCCCCTCCCCCCAAATTCAGACACCCCCCACCCCCAAAAATGGAGCCCCCAAACCCAACTTAATCCCCCCCACCCAGTTGGACCCTCCCCCCCCCAAGTTGGGGTCTCCCTGAATCAACCTCTCCCCCCCCACTAAATCGAGCCCCCCACCCAATCAAGCCCCCCCCAGCTGAACCCCCACCTCAATTGAGCCCCCACCCAAGTGAACCCCAAAACCCAATCACCCCCTCCCAAGTGCACCCCAAAACCCAATCAGCTCCCACCCCCCAAATTCAATCAACCCCCACCCAGTTAAGCCCCCCCCACCCCTATCAACCCCCCACCCAACTGAGCCCCCCCAATCAACCCCACCCCCCATCGAGCCCCCTATCCATTCAATTGCACCCCCAAACCCAACTGAGCCCCCCCACCCAATTGAACCCCCACCCAACTAGACCCCAAAACCAAATTACCCCCCCACTAAACTGAACCCCAAAACCCGATCACCCCCATCGAGCCCCCCCACCCAATCAAGCCCCCCGAGTTGAACCCCCAGCTCAATTGAGCCCCCACCCAATTGAACCCCAAAACCCAATCACCCCCCCCACTCAACTGAACCCCCAACTCAGTTGAGACCCCACCCAATTGAACCCCAAAACCCAATGAACCCCTCCCCACCCAACTGCACCCCAAAACCCAATCAAGCCCCCCCACTCAATTGAACCCCCAACTCAGTTGAGACCCCACCCAATTGAACCCCAAAACCCAATCGACACCCCCCATTGAACCCCCACCCAGCTGCACCCCCAAACCTAACCAGCCCCCCCTCAATGGAACCCCCATCTCAATTGAGCCCCACCCAATTGAACCCCAAAACCCAATCGACACCCCCCATTGAACCCCCACCCAGCTGCACCCCCAAACCTAACCAGCCCCCCCTCAATGGAACCCCCATCTCAATTGAGCCCCACCCAATTGAACCCCAAAACCCAATCGACACCCCCCATTGAACCCCCACCCAGCTGCACCCCAAACCCCAAACAGCCCCTTCAATTGAACCCCCAAACTCAATTGAGCCAATCCCAATTGAACCCCAAAAACCAATCAGCCCCCCTTCAATGGAACCCCCAAACTCAATTGAGCCCCCACCCAACTTCACCCCCAAACCCAATCAGCCCCCTTCAATTGAACCCCCAAACTTAATTGAGCCCCCACCCAACTGCACCCCCAAACCCAATCAGCCCCCTTCAATTGAACCCCCAAACTCAATTGAGCCCCCACCCAACTGCACCCCCAAACCCAATCAACCCCCCTTCAATTGAACCCCCAAACTCAATTGAGTCCCCACCCAACTGCACCCCCAAACCCAATCAGCCCCCTTCAATTGAATCCCCAAACTCAATTGAGCCCCCACCCAACTGCACCCCCAAACCCAATCAGCCCCCCTTCAATTGAACCCCCAAACTCAATTGAGCCCCCACCCAATCAAACCCCCAAACCCAACCAGCCCCCCTTCAACAGAATCCCCAATCCAGCTGAGCCCCCACCCAATCAAACTCCCCTCTCCACTGATCCCCCCCAAATCGACCCCCACCCAATCAGCCCCCCCCACCTTATTGGACCCCCCCCCCAATGGACCCCAAACCCCAATCACGCTCCCCTCCAAATCTCATTAATTCCCCCCCTCAGCCCCAATCAAGACCTCCCCAAATGATGCCCCCCAGCAGGACCCCCCCCCAGCACTCACTGTCCTGCCCCCAAAGGTGACCCTCACGGCCGCTGCCACGAAGCCTCTTTGGCCACCACCGGCCGCTGCCAAGGGTAGGCAGTGGCAGCCTGGCACTGCTGTGGTGAGGATGGGCAGAGGTGGGCATGGAGTCCCAGGATGGGTTGGGTAGGGAAAGCCCTCTGAGATCAACCCAACAGCAACCCAACATCACCAACCCAACATCATCAACCCAACATCACCAACCCAACATCATCAACCCAACATCATCAACCCAACATCATCAACCCATCATCAACCCAACATCATCAACCCAACATCAACCCAACATCATCAACCCATCATCAACCCAACATCACCAACCCAACATCATCAACCCAACATCATCAACCCAGCATCAACCCAACATCATCAACCCATCATCAACCCAACATCATCAACCCAACATCAACCCAACATCATCAACCCATCATCAACCCAACATCATCAACCCAGCATCAACCCAACATCATCAACCCAACATCACCAACCCAACATCGACCCAACATCATCAACCCAACATCAACCCAACATCATCAACCCAACATCATCAACCCAACATCAACCCATCATCAACCCAACATCAGCAACCCAACATCACCAACCCAACATCATCAACCCAACATCATCAACCCAACATCAACCCAACATCAGCAACCCAACATCAGCAACCCAACATCACCAACCCAACATCATCAACCCAACATCATCAACCCAACATCAAGAACCCAACATCAACCCAACATCACAACCCAACATCAGCAACCCAACATCATCAACCCAACATCATCAACCCAACATCATCAACCCAACATCATCAACCCAACATCACCAACCCAACATCATCAACCCAACATCAGCAACCCAACATCATCAACCCAACATCACCAACCCAACATCACCAACCCAACATCACCAACCCAACATCATCAACCCAACATCAGCAACCCAACATCATCAACCCAACATCATCAACCCGACATCAACCCAACATCAACCCAACATCAGCAACCCAACATCAGCAACCCAACATCAGCAACCCAACATCGACCCAACATCACAACCCAACATCATCAACCCATCACCCAACATCAACCCAACATCACCAACCCAACATCATCAACCAACATCACCCAACATCACCAACCCAACATCACAACCCAACATCAACCCAACATCATCAACCCACATCACCAACCAACATCATCAACCCAACCATCATCAACCCATCATCAACCAACCATCAACCCAATCATCAACCCAACATCACCAACCCAACATCATCAACCCAACATCGACCCAACATCATCAACCCAACATCATTAACCCAACATCAACCCAACATCAACCCAACATCATCAACCCAACATCACCAACCCAACATCATCAACCCAACATCGACCCAACATCATCAACCCAACATCATTAACCCAACATCAACCCAACATCAACCCAACATCATCAACCCAACATCACCAACCCAACATCGACCAACATCATCAACCCAACATCAGCAACCCAACATCAACCCAACATCATCAACCCAACATCACCAACCCAACATCATCAACCCAACATCATCAACCCAACATCATCAACCCAACATCAACAACCCAACATCACCAACCCAACATCATCAACCCAACATCAGCAACCCAACATCATCAACCCAACATCATCACCACATCAACCCAACATCAACCCACATCACAACCCAACATCACAACCACATCACAACCCAACATCACCCAACATCATCAACCCAACATCACCAACTCAACATCATCAACCCAACATCATCAACCCATCATCAACCCAACATCAACCCAACATCACCAACCCAACATCATCAACCCAACATCGACCCAACATCAGCAACCCAACATGAGCAACCCAACATCAACCCAACATCATCAACCCAACATCACCAACCCAACATCATCGACCCAACATCATCAACCCAACATCATCAACCCAACATCAGCAACCCAACATCAACCCAACATCACCAACCCAACATCATCAACCCAACATCATCAACCCACATCACCAACATCACACCCAACATCACCAACCCAACATCATCAACCCAACATCAACCCAACATCAACCCAACATCATCAACCCAACATCGACCCAACATCAGCAACCCAACATCATCAACCCAACATCAACCCAACATCATCAACCCAACATCAGCAACCCAACATCAGCAACCCAACATCGACCCAACATCATCAACCCAACATCATCAACCCAACATCAACCCAACATCAATCCAACATCACCAACCCAACATCATCAACCCAACATCATCAACCCATCATCAACCCAACATCACCACATCACCACCCACATCATCAACCCAACATCACCCAACATCACAACCCAACATCAGCAACCCAACACATCAACCCAACATCACCAACCCAATCATCAACCCAACATCATCAACCCAACATCAACCCAACATTAGCAACCCAACATCATCAACCCAACATCATCAACCCAACATCGACCCAACATCAGCAACCCAACATCAGCAACCCAACAGCATCAACCCAACATCACCAACCCAACATCATCAACCCAACATCATCAACCCAACATCGACCCAACATCATCAACCCATCATCAACCCAACATCATCAACCCAACATCATCAACCCATCATCAACCCAACATCACCAACCCAACATCATCAACCCAACATCGACCCAACATCAGCAACTCAACATCATCAACCCAACATCAACCCAACATCAGCAACCCAACATCAACCCAACATCATCAACCCAACATCATCAACCCAACATCATCAACCCAACATCACCAACCCAACATCAGCAACCCAACATCAGCAACCCAACATCGACCCAACATCAGCAACCCAACATCAGCAACCCAACATCACCAACCCAACATCACCAACCCAACATCAACCCAACATCATCAACCCAACAGCAACCCAACATCAGCAACCCAACATCAGCAACCCAATATCACCAACCCAACGTCAGCAACCCAACATCAGCAACCCAACATCAACCCAACATCATCAACCCAACATCAACCCAACATCGACCCAACATCAGCAACCCAACAGCAACCCAACATCAGCAACCCAACATCATCAACCCAGCATCAGCAACCCAACATCAGCAACCCAACATCAGCAACCCAACATCAACTCAACATCAGCAACCCAACAACAACCCAACATCATCGAACCAACAGCAACCCAACATCATCAATGCAACATCAACCCAACAGCATCAACCCAACATCATCAACCCAGCATCACCACCATGGCCACCAAACCTTGTCCCCAAGTGCCATGGCCACACCTTTCTTGAATACCTGCAGGGATAGGGACTCCTCCTCGCTAGGCAACCTTGGCCAGTGCCTGACCACTCTTCAAGACTGAAATTGATCCTCATGGCCAACCTGAACCTGCCCTGGGGCAACCTGAGGCCATTGCCTCTTGTCCTGTCCCTTGTTCCTTGGCACAAGAGCCCAACCCCCACCTGGCTCCAGCCTCCTTTCAGGGAGCTGGACAGAGCCAGAAGGTCTCCCCTCAACCTCCTCCTCCCCAGCTCCCTCAGCTGCTCCTCCCCAGCCCTCTTCTCCAGACCCTTCCCCACCTTTCTTGCCCTTCTCTGGCCCTGCTCCAGCCCTCAAGGTCCTTCTTGCAGCCAGGAGCCCAACCCTGCCCCCAGCACTGCAGCTGTGGCCTCCCCAGTGCCCAGCCCAGGGGCACAATCCCTGCCCTGTTCCTGCTCCTGCTGCCCACACCATTCAGTGCTGCTCCAGGCCAGGCTGCTGCTGCCCTTCTTGCCCACCTGGGCACCCCCTGGCTCCTCTCCAGCTGCTGCCACCCAGCACCCCCAGGGCCTTTCCCACCAGGTGGCTTCCAGCCACTCTGCCCTCAGCCTGGAGCCTTCCTGGGGTTGTTGTGCCCCAAGGGCAGGACCCAAACCTTGGTCTTGTTGAACCTCATCCCATTGGCCTTGGCACATCCACCCAGCCTGGCCAGCTCCCTCTGCAGAGCCTCCACCCCTCCAGCAGCTCAGCTCTGCCACCCAGCTTGGTGTCACCTGCAGAGTGGCTTGAGGGAGCCTTGATCCTCTCACCCAGATCATTGCAGCAGATGCTAAAGGGAACTGGCCCCAGCACTGAGCTCTGGGGAACACCACTGGTGACCAACGACCACCTGCAATTAACTCATTCCCCACCACTCTCTGGGCCTGATCCTCAGCCAGTTCCTGACCCAGCAAAGCCTCCACCCTCCTACTCCATGAGCACCTCCAGAAGGCTGCTGTGGGACACAGTGTCAAAGGCTAAACCCAGCTGGACACCGTCCACAGCCTGCCCCTCATCCATTCAGGAGATCAGGTTGGTCAAGCAGGACCTACCCTTCCTGGGGGAAACTAGGGGGGGGTCCCCCACACCCACCCCACCCCCCTCAGGACACCCCAAAGCCCCCCTTCGGTGCCCACCCTGCGGCAGGTCCTCGGCGCGGTAGATGCGGAGCTGCAGGGTGGCCGCGCAGGGCGATGGCTGCAGCAGGTTGGCCTCCACGTCCTCATCCTTCCCTGGTTCCTCCTGCTCCTGGGGAGGTGAAAAAGTGGGGATCCCCCCTCACCCCCCTGGGAGGAGTGTAGTTTTGGGGGGTGCTGGGTAGGGTGGTGTGGGGGACACTCACTGGCAGCGTTTCTCCGGCACGGAGCACTGCCAGGCTGAGCCGGAGGTACCCCTGGGTGCCAGCCTCGGGGCGCTGGGGGTGCTGCAGGCTCAGCCACTTCCAGTTCAAGCAGCGTCCTGGCAGGGTGAGAGATCAGAGAATCAGAGAACTGTTTGGGTGGGAAGAGACCTTGAAGATCATCAAGGTCAACCCTTCACCCAGCACTGCCAGGGCAGCACCAAGCCATGGCCCTCAGCACCACGTCTCCAGGGCTTTGAAACCCCTCCAGGGATGGAGACTCCACCACTGCCCTGGGCAGCCTGGGCCAGGCCTGGACAGCCCTCAAGGGGAAGAAATTGTTCCTCATGGCCAACCTGAACCTGCCCTGAGGCAACCTGAGGCCATTGCCTCTTGTCCTGTCCCTTGTTCCTTGGCACAAGAGCCCAACCCCCACCTGGCTCCAACCTCTTTTCAGGTTGCTGTAGAGGAGGGCAGGATCCACTCTCTCTCCTCCCAGTGTCTCCTGCTGCTGTGCCCAGTCCCCATCTGCTCTGGATTCCTGCTCTCTATCCCACCCACAGCCATTCATTTCCCAAAGCCCAGCCCTGGCCCGTTCTGCCTGCAGGCACCACGGAGCCAGCTGCCAACGTCACCTCAGTATCACCTCGGTGTCAGGTGGCATCACCGCAAGCCCTCCACCCACCTGGTGCTCTGTAGACGGTGCCAACGTCCAGCTGTGGGGATGGCAAAGGGAGTGAGAGCTGCCCGAGGGCCCTGGGGCAGCGCCGCCGTGCCCAGGCCCCCAGCCCCACCTGGAAGCCCCCGATGATGGCTTTGGCACGGGTGGCTCGGGAGTGCAGCACCTGTGACGAGGAGGGGGACGCCTCGTCAGAGGCCACCTCCTCGCCCCTTGTCCCCACCCAGGTGCCACAAGGTGCCCCTCCCCCGGACCTGGATGCGGATGAGCTCCGCTGCCAGCTGGGCTGGCGTCAGGCGGAAGTTTTGGCAAAAGACCTGGAAAATTGGGTAAAACAAAAAGCGGGGGGTGAGGGAGGGTAGGCTGAGGGGCCACTGGCAGGACCCCTGTGCCCACCCCGGTGTCACCTCGTTGTAGTAGGGGTTGTTGCCCGTCCGAATCCTGGTCCTGAAGCGGTGCTGTCCGATCAGCACCCTCACCACCGGCCTGATGTCATTGCCCTGCAGCTGGCGGCCCTCGATCACCCTCACCCGCACCTACGGCACAGATGTCCAGCGGTCGGGATGCCACCCATGGGTGCCCCCACACCCGCGGGTGCCATACCTGGAAATCCTCTTTGCTCCCTGCCGGCGCCTTGCTGCGGGGGTGCGGTGGTGACCTTGAGGAGGCTGCCGGAGGTGACATCTGCCCCGGCAGGGGCACCGCGGTGGTGTCCCCAGCCCTGCCGCGGGGGGTGTAGGAGCAGCGGAAGGTGGCAGTGCACTGCAAAGGGACAGGTGGCACCCCAGGCTGCGCATGGTGGCACCCCGGGGTGCTGCTGGCTTGGGGGCACGTTGGGTGCTCACCCCTGTGGGCTGTCCCTGCGGGTCCAGCAGAGGGATGTCACCGAGGGTCAGGAGCAGCCCAGGGTCGGCTGCCAAGCGGTCCAGAGACACCGTGGTGGCACCCAGGTCCCTACAGGGACACGGGGGGGACATGGTGAGGGGGGACATGCTAGGGGTGGTGCCCACCCAGGGTGCCCACCCATGGGTGCTGCCCACCCATGGGCGCTACTCACCCCTGGGATGCTGGCTGGCCCCAGTGCCGGAGGCGCAGGGTCAGGCTGTCCGTGGGGGCCAGGGGACGAGTGCCCAGCGACCATGCCAGCGTCTGGGGTCGGGGGAAGAGGTGACAAGGGGTCGGTGGGGTGACCTGAGCGTCCCTATGCCACTGCAGGCCACCCTGGGGTCACCTCACCTCATTCCAGGTGGGGCTGTGCTCCCCTGGCACCACCCGGGTGCTCCTGGGTACTCCTGGTGGGGGACACAGGAAGGGAGGTGGTGGCATGACACTGAGGTACCAGGGGAAGGCTGGCACTGTGCCCACGCATGGGGATAGCCAACACTGTGGTTGGCACCTTCCTGTCACACGAGGATGCACCCTGCTGCCCCAGGCTGGCTGATGTCACCCCAGCAGGTGGCAATGGCTGATGCCACCAGGGTGTCCCCCTCCCTGTCCCCAGCAGTACCTCGGAAGCGGGCAGAGACATGTACCCCATGCCCACAGCCAGTGACCCTGGGGATGTGGGCACTGGCCACCAGCAGGCGCAGCATGGCCACATGCCCTGGCTGCTGTGCCACCCAGACACTGTCACCAAGGTGCTGTCACCATGGCACCAGGACACCTCCTTCCAGAATGGCACCTGGGGGTGGGCAGGGCAGGGATGTTGCTGTTGGCTTGGTGGCTGGCACCATGTCAATGTGTGCCTGTGTCACTGGGTACCCATGTCCCTGCGTCCACATGTCCCTGTGTCCCCGTGTCCCCAAGTCACTGTGCCCCCGTGTCCCCATGTCCATGTGTTCCTATGTCCACATAATCCCTGTGTCCCCATGTCCTTATGTCCCCATGTCCCTGTGTGTCCCCATGTCCCTGTGTCCACACTCACCTATATTCACATGCACCCCGTCTGTCTTGCTGTCCCCGTGTCCTCATGTCCCCATGTCCTCATGTCCCCATGTCCCTGTGTCCCTATGTCACTGTGTCCCCATGTCACTGTGTCCCCATGTCCATGTGTCCCCATGTCCCCATGTTCCCATGTCCCTGTGTCCCTATGTCACTGTGTCCCCATGTCCATGTGTCCCCATGTCCCTGTGTCCCCGTGTCCCCATGTCCCTATGTCCCTGTGTCACTGTCCCCAAGTCCCTGTGCCCCCATGTCCCTGTGTGTCCCCATGTCCCTGTGTCCACACTCACCTATATTCACATGCACCCCTGTCTGTCTTGCTGTGCCTGTGTCCTCATGTCCCCATGTCCCTGCATCCCCATGTCTGAGTGTCCCCATGTCACTACTTCCTCCTGTCCCTCTGTCCTTGTGCCCATACATCCCCATGTCCCTGCCTCCCCATGTCCCTGTGTCCCCATGTCACCACTTCCTCATGTTCCCATGTCCCTGCCTCCCCATGTCCCCTTGTCACCACATCCCCATGTCTGTGTGTCCCCATGTTTCCATCACCATGTCCTTATGTCCCCATGTCTGTGTGTCCCTCCAGTATCAAGTCCCCACATCTTCATGTCCCCGTGTCCTTCCTCCCCGTGTCCCTTTGTCCCCATGTCCTCTTCAATCTCCCTATTGACGATCTGGATGAGGAGATTGACTTTGCAGATGACATCAAGTGGGGTGGCAGTGTTGATCTGGAGGCTTGGAGGCTCTCCAGAAGACAGGAAGGACATTGAGGAGCTGGAGCAGGGCCAGAGAAGGGCAAGAAAGGTGGGGAAGGGTCTGGAGAAGAGGGCTGGGGAGGAGCAGCTGAGGGAGCTGGGGAGAAGGAGGCTGAGGGGAGACCTTCTGGCTCTGTCCAGCTCCCTGAGAGGAGGCTGGAGCCAGGTGGGGGTTGGGCTCTTGTGCCAAGGAACAAGGGACAGGACAAGAGGCAATGGCCTCAGGTTGCCCCAGGGCAGGATCAGCTTGCCCACGAGGAACAACTTCTTCCCCTTGCCAGCAGTAGAATCCCCATCCCTGGAAGCGCTTCAAAGCCGTGGAGACGCCGTGCTGAGGACCAGGCTATGCCGGTGCCCTGGCAGCGCTGGGTTAATCCGCGACCTTCAAGGCTTCTGCCAACCACAGCCATTCCGCCTTCCCCTGCTTCCCTGACTCCATTCCCATTCCCACCTCGATCCACTCTCCGCTTTTTCCCTCCAGCCCCTACCCACGGCCCCCCAGCAGCGCCCCCTAGGGGCCGCTTCGAGCGCATGCGCGACGCGGCGGGGGCCACCCCCGGTCCCCCGCCGCGGCCATGTCGCAGCGCGGCCCCGATCGCGACCGGGAGCGCGATTTCCAGTGGTCGGCCCGCAGGATGGGGACCTCCTTATTGCTGCAGCTGTCGGTCCACGAGCGGGAGTTGGATTTGGTTTGCTTGGATCACAGTTACGCGAAGCCCTGGAGCGCTCACCCCGACGCCAGCGCGGCGAGGCCCACACGGATGTTGTTTCTCACCCCCCGGAGGCAACCCGGCGTGGCTCTGTGAGGTTTTTGGGTGTGGGGAGAAGGGGGAGGGGGTGTAAAGTGAGGGGTGAGGGGTGATGAAGGGGCTGCGAGGGGAGAGTGTGGGGCTGGGGGTCTGTGAGGGGAGAGTGTGGGGCTGGGGGTCTGTGAGGGGAGAGTGTGGGGCTGGGGGTCTGTGCGGGGAGAGTGTGGGGCTGGGGTCTGTGAGGGGAGAGTGTGGGGCTGGGGGGGTCTGTGAGGGGAGAGTGTGGGGCTGGGGGTCTGTGAGGGGAGAGTGTGGGGCTGGGGGTCTGTGAGTGGATAATGTGTGGCTGGGGGTCTGTGGGGGAGGAATTTGGGGTCTGTGGAGCCGATTCTGTCCTCCGGGACTCAAGTGCCTGTGCAGGGACTGAGGCACTGGGGGTGTCCTGAGGAGTCTGTAAGGGGAGAGTTTGGGGTTCTGTGGGGCTGGCGAAGCTGTGTGTGGGCTAGAGAGGTCCTGAGAGGCTTCTGGGGTGCCAGGGGGACCCCTGCCTATGTAGGGACCTGGGAGGGGAGAGAGCAGGGCAGGTGTGGGGTGAGTAGGGGTCATGTAGGCTGAGGGAGCTGTATAGGTCCTGGAGGGGTCCTGAGAGGTCTGTGAGGGGAAAGTGTGGGGCTGGGGGTACCACAGGGGGGATGGGGAGGCTGGAGCAGGTTTGGGGATCTGTGGGGAGCTGTCACGGGGAGCCTGCCGCTGTGGGCAGGTGTGGGGCTGAGCTGGGGGGGCTCAGCGTGGGTCTGGGGACTGATGATCATGGCCTTGGGATGGGGCTGGGAAGGAAGGAGGGGAGCCGGGGCTGGGAAGGAAGGAGGGGAGCCGGGGCTGGGTCTCAAGGATTTGCTGTAGGGTCGGGATGTGGGCTTGGGCCGGGGGTGAGCCCGGTTCACGCTGCCAACATCAAGCCACCGGCATAGGCAGCTGTGTGACCATCCGGTCGCAAAGCCCAGCAGGGGCCAGGCTGGGTGACTCCCCGCCGTTCTCTTGCCGGTCGCTGTCAGGGAGGCCGAGGTCCCCATCGACGTGGAGACGGTGACGGCCACGCCGGTGCCGCTGTACGACAACCAGAAGGCTCGGAGCGTGATGAACGAGTGCGAGCGGCACGTAATGTTCGCTCGCACCGACGCCGACGCACCACCGCCCCCCGACGACTGGGAGGAGCACCTCAACCGGTGAGAGGCCGCGATGGGGACCGGGAGAGCAGCTGTGGCAGTTCAGGAGGGACAGGGATCTGCTGGAGAGAGTCCAAGGGAGGGCTCCAAGGATGCTGAAGGGCCTGGAGCAGTGCCTGGGGAGGAGAGGCTGAGAGCCCTGGGGGTGGTTAGTGTGGAGAAGAGAAGGCTGAGAGGGGATCTAATAAATGTCTGTAAACATCTGAGGGCTGGGGGGCAGGAAGGAAGGGACAGGGTCAGCCTCTGCTGCCTTGTGCCCTGTGATGGGACAAGGGGCACTGGATGGAAACTTCAGCACACAAAGTTCCACCTCAACATGAGGAGGAACTTCTGCACTGGGAGGCTCCCAGAGGCCTGGAGCAGGCTGCCCAGAGAGGTTGTGGAGTCTCCTTGTCTGGAGCCTTTGCAGCCCTGTCTGGATGTGTTCCTGTGTGACCTGTGCTGGATTCTCTGCTCCGGCTCTGGCAGGGGCTTGGACTGGAAGCTCTCCAGAGGTTCCTTCCAACCCCTAAGATCCTCTGATCCTGTATGAGGGACAGGGAAAGGGAGTGCAGGGACAAGGAGAGCAGGTGTGGGGACAAGGACAGCAGGTGTGAGTGTTTCTTGCTTCTCTCCAGTCTGAATCTCCCTCTTTGAGTTCAAATCATCACCCCTTGTCCTGTCACAACAGGCCCTGCCCAAAACTCTGTCCCCAGCTTTCTGGTTGGCCCTTGAAGTCTGAAAGGCCACCAGAAGGTCACCCCTCAGCCTCCTTTTCTCTAGACTGTTCCCTCAGCTGCTCCTCTCCAGACCCTTCACCACCATCTCACTTTGTAGCCACAAATCCATTCTCAACTCAGTGGTGCTGCCAGCTGCTTCTGTGCCCTCAGAGGAGCTGTCCTGACCCTCTCTGGTTGTGCCCACAGGACAGGCTGGACGCTGGCCCAGAACAAGCTGTTCAACAAGATCCACAAAGCGCTGCAGTCGGACCGGCTGGCCCGGCTGGCCAACGAGGGGGTAAGGCCTGCTTGCTTCTGCCAGCCCTTCCTGCACAGCCCCACAGGGCCAGGCTGCAGCTCTGGGCCTTGGAGCTGTGGGGTCTTAAGAAAGAGGCAGCTCTGGGTTTCCTCAAGGTGGAATTTTGTCTTCCTTGTGAGTCTCCGCTTCATGCAAGAGGAATTTGGGGCCCTCTGTGCTCTGCAGCCCCAGTGCCCGCTCAGGTCCCTGGAGGGAGCCCCAGTCCCTGCTCAGGTCCCTTCAGGGTGTCCCTCTCTTCAGTGTCCCATCTCCCCTAGAAGTCCCCTCCTGATGGGACAGGTCATCACAGTCCCTTTGTAGTTGAGAAGGTTCCACCTCAGCCCATCCTACTTGCCAAGCTGCTGCAGGCCACTTCAAGCTCACCTTGCTCTTGGTGGCCTGACCTAAGGCAAGCTCCTGCTCATCTCTGGCATTTCCAGAGCTTGGTGTCAGCTCCTGTCCAGTTTGCACCCCCAAGTTACACAGAATCACAGAATGTTAGGGGTTGGAAGGGACCTCAAAAGATCATCCAGTCCAGCCCCCTGCCTGAGCAGGATCACCTAGAGCAGGTCCTTCCCCTCAGGGCTGCTCTCCAGCCCTTCATCCCCAGACTGGGTGGATACCAGGACTTGTCCCAACCCAGCTGCAGGATTTTGCACTTGGCTTTGGTGAATCTCTCGAGATTGGCTTGGCCCCAGCTCTCCATCCTGTCCAGGTCCCTCTGGCTGGATGCTGTCCCTCTGTCAGGGTGGCCTCACCACATGTCCCCCCTAACTCTCTCCCCATGTCCCTGCTTTCAGGCCTGCAACGAGCCGGTGCTGAGGAGGATAGCTGTGGATAAATGTGCCCGGAGGGTCCGCCAGGCTCTGGCCAGTGTGAACTGGGACACCAAACTGATCCAGTGGCTTCACACCACCTTGGTGGAAACCCTCAGCTTGCCCGTGCTGGCTGCTTACCTGGATGCTCTGCAGACGCTGAAGGGAAAGGTGAGGAAGGACTTTGCTGTCACCTTCTCCTTTCGTGAAACTCCTTGAAGGAAGCTGCTGGAGCTTTTCTCCTTCGGCTCTGGGGAGGGCTGGGTGAGTTTCTCAGGCCTTGCCCTGGTTCTGGTTTCAGATCCCCACCCTGATCGACAGGATGCTGCTCTCCTCCACTGCCAAGACAGGGGCAGCAGGGGCTGAGGCTCTGTCCCTGCTGCTGAAGAGGCCTTGGGACCCAGCTGTGGGTGTCCTGTCACATAACAAACCGGTGAGTGCCCCTGGGGGGCAGGCTCTGAGGGCCTGATCTCACCTCAGCTTTATCCTTCCCTTTGGACTTCTGCTGTCTTCCTTCTGTGGTCCTTTGCTGCTTCTTTCCTGCTTCCTGGGCTCTTCTCCTCCTGCTTTAGCTTTGCTCAGTGAGGGTGGTTCCTTCTGTTGGACGCATTTTCCCCATGCTTGGGTGGAGAAGAACCTTATGAAGTTCCACCAGGGCAAGGGCAGGGTCCTGTCCCTGGGAAGCAACAACCTCCTGCAGCAGTACAGTTGAGGGGGGACCTCCTGGGAAGCAGCTCCGAGAAGGACCTGGGAGTGCTGGGGAGGGACAAGAAGTTGCCCATGAGCCAGCAACTTGTCCTCATGGCCAACAAGGCTCCAGTGGTGCCCTGGGAGGCAGCAGGGCAAAGGACATTCTCCTGCCCCTCTACTCTGCCTTGGTGAAGCCACATCTGGGGTCTTGGGACCAGACCTGGGCTCCCCAGTTCAAGAGAGACAGGGAAGTGCTGGAGAGAGTCCCACAGAGGCCAGGAGGATGCTGAGCGGCCTGGAACATCTCTGTGAGAAGCAAAGGCTGAGAGCCTGGAGAAGAGCAGCCCCAGAGGGGAGCTGAGCAATGCTCAGCAAGAGCTAAAGGAGCTGTGGGGGGCAAGAGGCTGGGGCCAGACTCTGCTCACTGGTGCCCAGGGGCAATGGGCACAAAGTGGCACCCAGGAGGTTCCACCTGAGCAGGAGGAGAAAGTTGTTTGTTGTGAGGGTGCTGGAGGGCTGGAGCAGGCTGCCCAGAGAGGTTGTGGAGTGTCCTTGTGTGGAGAGCTTCCAACCCCCCCTGGGCATTGTGCTGCTGGGCAAGCTGCTGTGGGTGCCCTGCTGGAGCAGGGGGGTTGGCCTGGCTGAGCTCCAGAGCTCCCTTCCCAATCCCACCTGAAGTAGCTTTGACTGAGGACAGTCAATGAGCTCCACAAGACCTTCCTGCTTCGTGGTGCAGGCTGGGAAGCTCATTTCTCTTTGTTGCCCTTTGCAGAGTAAGCTGCCTGGATCCCCTCTCATCCTCATCGCCTCCTCCGGACCTTCCAACTCCATGTTCCCCACTTCCCGACGGCACCGCTTCTGGCAGTCGCAGCTTTCCTGCCTGGGCAAGGTTGGTGTGGTTGGGGTTGAGAGGAGGGAAGTTCAAAGCAGCAGCTGTGCCAGGCTGAGCTCCTCTGCCGTGCACCCAGATGGTTGGTTCTGCTGAAAGCAGAGGCTGCAATCTGCCACCCGCAGTGTTTGGCGTTTGAGACACTGCACAGGGCATAAAGGTGCCCAGATCTGATGTGGTTGGGGTCTGAGGAGCAGCTGAGGGACCTGGGGTTGTTCAGCCTGGAGAAAAGGAGGCTCAGGGGAGACTTTCTGGCTTTCTCCAGCTCCCTGAGAGGAGGCTGGAGCCAGGTGGGGGTTGGGCTCTTCTGTCAAGGAACAAGGGACAGGACAAGAGGAAATGGCCTCAAGTTGCAGCTTGGCCATGAGGAACAATTTCTTGTCCTTGAGGGTTGTCCAGGCCTGGCCCAGGCTGCCCAGGGCAGTGGTGGAGTTCCTATCCCTGGAGGGGTTTCAAAGCCCTGGAGGTGTGGTGCTGAGGGCCATGGCTTGGGGGTGCCCTGGCAGTGCTGGGGGTTATGGGTTGACCTTGATGATCTCAAAGGTCTCTTCCATCCAGAACAGTTGCTGAACAAGGCTATCTTCAGCAGTTTAGATCGGTTTGGTTCTGTTACTAAGGACTGATGAGGGTGCTGGTGGGAGAGGTTGCAGGAGAGAAGCCCCAGGTCAGCTTAGGCCTCTCCTGGGTTCAGAGCTGCTCACACCCCTCCTGGTGACCACTCAAGGTGTGTAGGAGCGAGTTGAGCACCAGAGGTGGTCCTGAGTGGGGTTCTGAGGGGGAAGAAGGAGAGGCAAAGCTTGAGTTGATGCTATAACTGGTTGTAGTCCTTGCTCCTTGTTGTGAGTCCTTGTCCCCAGTGACACCTTGGTTCCCCTGCAGGTGATCCCCATCACCACTCACCTCTTGAACAACGGCAGCGGGGTGGGAGTGCTGCAGTGCCTGGAGCACATGATTGGGGCTGTCAGGGCTAAAGTGGCTGAGGTGAGTCACACTGGCCAGCACCCTGGGGGGGGGGCTTCTGCTGCTCCCGTCCACCTCTTCACCCTGCCTACCCCAGCACGTCATCCCATCCCTCATCTCCACGTCTCTTTTCCTTCTGTAGATTCACAGCCACTTCTCCCACAAGCCCATCATCCTGATTGGGTGGAACACAGGTGCCTTGGTGGCCTGCCACGTAAGTCCTTGAGTCCTTTACATCCTCTCAGAGCCCACAGGACATCTTCAGACTTAGATTGGGGTGAAGGCTCTGGAGGGGGTTCTCCTTGTCCCTTTTCTCTTCCCACGCCCTGGCTTTGAGACAGTTTCTCGGTGGGTGGGGGACATGAGGAGTTAGTCAGTCAATTATTGGCTTTTCTCCCCCCTTTAACCCACAAATTGAGGCCTAACTGTGGGAGCTTGGTTCTGTGCCTGGCAGGAGCCTCCACACCTCGCTGCACTCAGCCAGCAGGATGCTGATTGTTGCTCTCCTGCCCAGGTGTCGGTGCTGGAGTACGTCACAGCCGTGGTGTGCCTTGGCTTCCCGCTGCTCACCGTTGATGGCCCCAGAGGGGTAAGGACCACGGGGTCACACAGTCACCAAATGGTTTGGCTGGGAAGGGACCTCTAAAGCTCATCCAGTCTGACCCCCCTGCAGCCAGCAGGGACATCCCCAACCAGAGCAGGCTGCTCACAGCCCCAAACAGCCTGAGCTGGGGTGGTGCCAGGGATGGGGCAGCTCTCACCTCTCTGGGCAGCCTGGGCCAGGCTCTCAGCACCCTCAGTGTCAAACATTTCTCCCTTCTCTCCACTCTCAATCTCTTCTTCGAATTCAAACCATCCCCACCTTGTTCTGTCACCACAGGCCCTGCTACAAACTCTGTCCCCAGCTTTATGACAGCCCTTTGAGCATTGGTAAGGCCACCAGAAGGTCTCCCTGGAGCCTTCTCCTCTCCAGGCTGCACAACCCCAACTCTCTCAGCCTGGCCTCCCAGCAGAGCCCTTCCAGCCCTGCCAGCATTGCTGTGACCTCCTCTGGCCCCTCTCCAGCAGGTCCCTGTCTGTGCTGTGCTGAGGGCTCCAGAGCTGCCCCAGCACTGCAGGGAGGTCTCAGCAGAGCACAGCAGAGGGGCAGAATCCCCTCCCTGCCCCTGCTGCCCACCCTGCTGGGGATCAGCCCAGGCCAGGCTGGGGCTGGGCTGGCAGTGCTCAGTGCCAGCTCCTGTCCAGCTCTGCACCCCCAAGTCCTTCTCCTCAGGGCTGCTCCCCAGCCCTTCATCCCCAGCCTGGATTCATACAGGGGCTCGTCCCAGCTCAGCTGCAGGGCCTTGCACTTGGCCCTGTTGAACCTGATGAGGCTGACATGTCCCCACTCCTCCAGCCTGTCCCTGTTCCCCTGGATGGAGGTAGAGCTGTTTTAAGAACTGAACTTCCTTGGATGATTCCTAGAGTTGGGCTTGGAAGCCCAGTGGGAATTGGAAGAACTTTTGGGGACTCTGGGTGATTTGATTGTTTTTGGTGGGTGTTTTTGTTCGTTTGTTTTGTTTTGTTTGTTTGGGGTTTTTTTGATGGGAGGAGGTGTGCCCTGCAGTGGGACTGCAGCACAGGGCACCAGAAGTCCTGTGCCTTGCCTGTCTCTGCTGTGATGTGGCTTTGCACCTCCTTCCTGAGGTCCTATGTGTGGGTGACTTGTTGACTGTGTCATCTGTGGACCAGAGAGGACAACTTGGCTTGATTGCTGTGGAGCCCAAGTGGGCCCATTTTAGAAATCTTCCTTTAATTCAACTCCAAAGACTCCTTGCCCTGGCTCAGTCCTTCCAGCTGACAGCTGCCTTTGCCTTTGCAGGACGTTGATGACCCTCTCCTGGAGATGAAGACCCCTGTCCTCTTTGTCATTGGGCAGAATTCCCTCCAGTCCAACGTTGAAGCCATGGAGGATTTCAGGGAGAAAATCCGAGCTGATAACAGCATGGTGGTGGTGGGAGGAGCAGATGACAACCTCAGGTAAGGCTCTGTGAGGTGGCTGCTGGCCTCTCAGGAGCACTGGGCAAGGTCTGACTGTGCTGTGTACAGAAAAACCTCACATTTGGTACTGAAATAACATGAGAAAATGCTCCACTGAGGTCAGCTTTGTTGTTCAGAATCTGGTCTGGTGGATAGAGGCCAAGGGCTGGGCCCTGCCCTTGGGGCACAACAAACCCAGGAAGGCTCCAGGCTGGAAAGTGCCTGCTGGGAAAGGCCCTGGGGGTGCTGGGTGGCAGCAGCTGGAGCTGAGCCAGGGGGTGCCCAGGTGGGCAAGAAGGGCAGCAGCAGCCTGGCCTGAAGCAGCAAGGCCAGGGAGCAGGGCAGGGATTGTGCCCCTGGGCTGGGCACTGGGGAGGCCACAGCTTGAGTCAGGGTTGGGCTCCTCACCCTAAGAAGGGTATTGAGGGCTGGAGCAGATTGGGTGAGGAGCAGCTGAGGGACCTGGGCATGGAACTGACCTTTAAGATCATTGAGCCACCCATTGTATAACGTCCCTGGGCAGCCTGTTCCAGGCTTTGAGAACTCTTTCAGCGAAGAAATTTCTTCTAATGTCCAATCTAATCCTCCCCTGGTGCAGCCTGAGGCCATTTCCTCTCACTGTGTCCTTTGTTCCTTGGGAGAAGAGCCCAACCCCCACCTGGTTCCAACCTTCTCTCAAGTAGTTGTAGAGAGCCAGAAGGTCTCCTCTCAGCCTCCTTTTTTCCATGCTGAAGAACCCCAAGTCTCATCCCAGAGAGGTGGTAGATGCAGGAAGCAAGAGGCTCTGAGGGTTTCAGCAAACTTTGGAGCTTGTTCTCCTGTCCCTCTTGTGAGTGGCTGGAAAAAACTGGGAGGTGGTCGAGTCCCCATCCCTGGAGGTGTTTCAAAGCTGTGTAGGTGTGGTGCTGAGGGACATGGTTTAGTGGTGGACTTGGTAGAGTAGGGTTAATGGTTGGACTCAATGATCTTGAAGGGCTTTTCCAACCTAAATGAGTCTCTGAAAACCTTGAGCAAGTTGTGCTTGAGGGTTAAACCCTGATATTAAAGGTGGATCCAGCAGTAGATGAGATCTCTAGGAGGGGGTAATCAGTGAAGGAGAGAAAAGAAATCAGCTTCCAAGTCTGATCCTGGGTGTGAAGCCAGAGCTGTGGAGGGAAGGAAAGATCAGTTTTGCTTCTCAGGGGGCTTTGGGGTGCTGGGCCTCCCCTCAGCACCTCTTGGGAGTGGGCGTTGTTTGAGTGGAAAGCAGCTGGAGCTGGCTTTTGCCTTCCTGTGTGGCTAACTGGGGAAGGGAGCTTGGATCAGGTGAGTGATGATGTTGGGACTGTGAAAGTGGAAGACCAGAGGAGTGCTGACATCCATCTGTTGGGTTTTTATTAGGATAAGCAAAGCCAAAAAGAAGTCAGAAGGCCTGACACAGAGTATGGTGGACAGATGCATCCAGGTAAACAGAGGAACCTTCCTTTTACACCTCAGCTCTTCCAAACACCTGTGCTGAAGCATCTTGGTGACCACCAGTTCTAACCTTGCTGCCTGGATGGGTTGCCTTGAAGGGGATCTGTCTCCTGAGTGGGCTTTGGGAGTGGCTGTCTCTGTCCAGGAGGAGGAATGAGAGCTTCCTGGGGGCACAGCTGAACAAATTGTGGTTCTCCAGACCAGCTGTCTGGGGCAGCAGGTTGGCAGCTGCTGGAGAAACCATCATGGTTCTGTGCTGTGTGTCTGCAGTCAGTGGGGGATCTCAGACTGGTTTGGGTTGAAGGAACCTCTAAAGCTCATCCAGTCCAACCCCCCTGCAGCCAGCAGGGACATCCCCAACCAGAGCAGGCTGCTCACAGCTCCAAACAGCCTGAGCTGGGGTGGTGCCAGGGATGGAGCAGCTCTCACCTCTCTGGGCAGCCTGGGCCAGGCTCTCAGCACCCTCAGTGTCAAACATTTCTCCCTCCTCTCCAGTCTGACTCTTCCTCTTTCAGTTGCAGCTGTCACCCCTTGTCCTGTCACAACAGACTCTGCTCAAAAGTCTGTCCCCAGCTTTCTTCTTGCCCCCTTTAAGCACTGCAAGGCCACCAGAAGGTCTCTCTGGAGCCTTCACTTCTCCAGTCTGCACAACCCCAACTCTCTCAGCCTGGCCTCACAGCTGAGGAACTGCCCTGAGAAAGTCAATGTCTTGGGGAGGTTTTAGGGTTACTTTTTGAGGACTCTTAAACCTAAGAGCCTGGGGAGGCTGTGGCTGCCTCCTCCCTGGAGGTGTCCAAGGCCAGGCTGGATGAGGCCTTGAGCAAGCTGGGCTGGTGGGAGGTGTCCCTGCCCATGGCAGGGGTTGGCACTGGATGATCTTCAAGGTCCCTTCCAACCCAACCCATTCCATGACTATGAATCCCTGTGTCCCCTGGGGCATCTTCTCATCTCCTTCCAACTGCTTGGTCCAACTCTTTCACCATTCCCAGGATGAAATTGCTGACTTCCTGACCGGAGTCCTCACCCGAGCCGAGAGCCACTCGGGCTCCGACCCCCGCGACCTGGATGCTGAGAAGAAGAAGAAGCCAAGGGACTGCTCCAGGAGGGACCTGTCCTTTGAGCTGCCTGAGAGGAGCAGCAGGCCTGCCTCCCCTGCAGCCAAAGTGCCAGCCTCACCCTCAGGCTCTGAGGTGAGGACTCCTCTGGGGAGCTGGGAATGTTCAGGGACCAGTGTGGAGAGGATGTGGGGAGAGTCTGAAGAGGGAAATGAAAGCATAAGGAGGGACTAAGGGCTTGTTGTGGGGCAGGTGAACTTTCAGAAGCAGATCTGCTCCACCTCAGAGATGCTGTGCTTGGAGTTCTATCTCATAGGGAACCATGAACCCCTCTGCACTGGCCCTGGTGTTCCCCTGCATCACAACTGGGGCCAGGATTGTTCAGCATCTTCTGGATGAAGGGACAGGGTGAGCCCCGGGGAGTGGTGACCCCCATCAAGCTGTGCTGCCATTCAGTGAGACCTGGCCAGGCTGGAGAGCTGGGGGAGAGGAACCTCATGAAGTTCAAGCAGGGCAGGTGTAGGGTCCTGCACCTGGGGAGCAACAACCTCCCAGGTGAGGGGAGACCTGCTGGGAAGCAGCTGCAAGGAGAAGGAGCTGAGAGTGCTGGGGGACAAGCTGCCCAGGAGCCAGCAATGTGCCCTGGTGGCCAAGAGGGTCCAGTTCTGGGCTCCCCAGTTGCAGAGGGCCAGGGAAGTGCTGGGAAGCTGCTGAGGGGCCTGGAGCAGCTCTGGGAGGAGCAAAGGCTGAGAGCCCTGGGGCTGAGAGCCTGCAGAAGAGCAGCCCCAGAGGGGAGCTGAGCAATGCTCAGCAAGAGCTAAAGGAGCTGTGGGGGGCAAGAGGCTGGGGCCAGACTCTGCTCACTGGTGCCCAAGGACAGGCCAAGGGGCAAGGGGCACAAAGTGGCACCCAGGAGGTTCTATTTGAGCAGGAGGAGAAAGTTTTTTGTTGTGAGGGTGCTGGAGGGCTGGAGCAGGCTGCCCAGAGAGGTTGTGGAGTGTCCTTGTGTGGAGAGCTTCCAAGCCCCCCTGGGCATTGTGGTGCTGGGCAAGCTGCTGTGGGTGCCCTGCTGGAGCAGGGGGGTTGCACTGGCTCAGCTCCAGAGCTCCCTTCCCACCCTCACCATGCTGGGGTTGTGTGAAAGGAGAGTCTAAGGAATGTTTCTTCTCTTCATTCAGGACTTATCCAGCGTCTCCAGCAGCCCCACCTCAAGCCCCAAGACAAAGATTGCTGCTGTGTCCTCCATCCAGAAGCCCAGCCCCATGGGCACCACACAGCTGCTCAAGAGGCAGGTGCAGAGGATGGATGCTGTCCTGGCACACAAGCAGGCACAAGGTAATGCTCTGCAGCTTTCCTACCCTCTTAGCCTCTGGATTTTTGGGTTTTTTTCTATCCTGACCTGTGTCAGTTTTGGTCTTCTCAGTCCTGTCCTGAATTCTATGCTGCCTGTGACACCTTTCTCTCCAGCTCTGTCACTGTCACCTGAAGGTAGCAGGGTCGAGGTTAGGTTGGAATTGGTGTTTCTGCAGCTCCTGGAGCCTTGCTGCTGGTCACAGGGGAGGAGTCTGACTTCCCCTGCCTGACTCCATCCACATGAGGCCATGCTTTGAGTCACTCTGAGTCTTCTCCAGCGTGAGCCTCTTTGTCTGGTGTCTCATCCGCATGCAGGGAAGGTGCTCAGGAGATGGTTGAGGCTGTTGAGTTGTGACTGAAGCAGTGGAGCTGGGATTTACAGAGTCATCTTGGTTCAAGTGGCTGTGGAAAACCTGCTCTGAAGAGCAAACCAGGTTGAGCTGGGGCTAGGTTTATGGTCCTGTTAGATGCTGTATAAAAACCTTAGGGTGCAGCTTCAGTCTGGTGGTTTGGTTGATGATGATGGTGTTGATCTCTTCTGGCAAATGGGGGTTCTCCATCTCCCTTCTCTTGTGTCTTCTCTCAAGGCAGGCCTGGCCAGGCTTCTTGCCTTCTCCAACAGTGTGAAATCTTTCTGTCCCTCAGAGAGAGGCTGAAGCTTGGATCTCAGACCCTAGCCTAGAGAAATGGATCCCTTTGTTGTTCTGGTTGAGGAAGGAAGCTTCTAGACAGCAGGAGCAGGGGGTGTGTGGTGGCTGCCTGGTTTGGACAGGAGCTCTGCTGCTTGTGGCCTGTGTTTTGTGGCTATAGCTGGGCAGGGATGTGCTGGCTGAACATCTCCCAGCTGCTTTCAGCTTCCTGGTGCACCTGCTGGGTCAGACTGGCCCTGCCTGCCTTCACCCCCTGAGAGCTGGGCCTCTTCCCCATGGCTGTGGGGCTGGAGAGGGACAAACTGGGATGAAGCCACTTCTAGTGCTGGAGCAAAGGAGGTGCCATGTTTCTGTTGTGCCCCATGGCTTGGATGGTGCTCTCCAGAGCTCCCTGCCTGCTCCAGGGTCTCTGTGGCAGGATGATGTTCTCCTCCCTGCCTGCTCCAAGGTCTCTCCCTGATGGTGCTCTCCAGAGCTCCCTGCCTGCTCCAAGGTCTCTCCCTGATGGTGCTCTCCAGAGCTCCCTGCCTGCTCCAAGGTCTCTCCCTGATGGTGCTCTCCAGAGCTCCCTGCCTGCTCCAAGGTCTCTGTGCCTGATGGTGCTCTCCAGAGCTCCCTGCCTGCTCCAAGGTCTCTGTGCCTGATGGTGCTCTCCAGAGCTCCCTGCCTGCTCCAAGGTCTCTCCCTGATGGTGCTCTCCAGAGCTCCCTGCCTGCTCCAAGGTCTCTCCCTGATGGTGCTCTCCAGAGCTCCCTGCCTGCTCCAAGGTCTCTGTGCCTGATGGTGCTCTCCAGAGCTCCCTGCCTGCTCCAAGGTCTCTGTGCCTGATGGTGCTCTCCAGAGCTCCCTGCCTGCTCCAAGGTCTCTGTGCCTGATGGTGCTCTCCAGAGCTCCCTGCCTGCTCCAAGGTCTCTGTGCCTGATGGTGCTCTCCAGAGCTCCCTGCCTGCTCCAAGGTCTCTGTGCCTGATGGTGCTCTCCAGAGCTCCCTGCCTGCTCCAAGGTCTCTGTGCCTGATGGTGCTCTCCAGAGCTCCCTGCCTGCTCCAAGGTCTCTGTGCCTGATGGTGCTCTCCAGAGCTCCCTGCCTGCTCCAAGGTCTCTGTGCCTGATGGTGCTCTCCAGAGCTCCCTGCCTGCTCCAAGGTCTCTGTGCCTGATGGTGCTCTCCAGAGCTCCCTGCCTGCTCCAAGGTCTCTGTGCCTGATGGTGCTCTCCAGAGCTCCCTGCCTGCTGCTAGGGCTCTGGTTTGGGTGGCAGTGGTGTCCCCACAGGTCCCTGTCCCCCTCAGAGCTGTGATCTGTAATTCTCTCTGATTCATTTCAGCTCAGTTTGCTGCTTTTCTGAAACAAAACATGCTGGGCAGGAAAGCTCTTCCTCCTGGCACCTCTTCATGTCTCTTTGGTGAGTATCTCCTCACTTCTCTCTCCATCTCCTTCCTCCTCTCTGTCTCTGCTACCTTCTTTCATCCTCTTCCTCCTTCCTTCCACTGGTCTGGGCATGTGACCCAATGTGTCCCCTTGTCCCCCTGCTTTTTTTTTTTTTTGCTGCCTGGTTGCTGTGTTTGAAGCTAAAGCAACCAACCTGCTGAGAGCGTTAACTGATGAGCTTCTGAGCTTCATCAACCCTGAGCTCCACCCCAGCACCAGTGGGTAAATCCTGCTCTTGGAGCTGTGTCCTCTGGCAGCCAGCTGGACTAAAACTCCATGCACCATTATTTTGAGGTCATCAGTTTAACCCTTTCCTGTGCCAGAGCTGAGAAGGGGACACAGCCACCAGGCTGAGAGACCACCTGTGTGTTGGTAGAGCATCCAAACACATGGAAGCAGAAACAAGGGCCTGCTGAGTGACTTGGAAGGGACAGGTGTGGACATGTGGAGCAGCATTTCTTGGCCAGAGGGAGCTGGAGAAGAGCTGAGGGGTCAGGGAGAGAGGGAGTGATGATGTGGTGGGAGATGGACACTGCCTGAAGCAGGAGACATGTGGAGGTGTGCACCCCTGTGGTCTCTCATGTTGGGAGCTGGAGCTCACAGTGAGGTGGAGCTCTGAGGGTTGGGGATTGAGGGGTGAGATACTCACAGCATAGCTCCAGCCACGTTTGGAGTGGCAGTGGCTGTGGATCTGTGTGGATCTGGGATTTAGGAGAGGACGAGAGGCTGCAGTCCATGACAGGAGGTGGTGTTCAGGTGTCACTTCCTCCCTTTGGGTGACCCCAGGGTGCTGAGAGTGTTGATGTGGATGAGCCCAGGCTCTCTGCAGCACCTCAGTGCTTTACCTCAGCAAGTGCTGGGTGCAGGGAAGCTGGTGGTGTCCTGGCACCTTGTGTGGAGACTCCTGAGCTGCAGGCTTCCTGCTTGCTCTGAGCACAAATCAGAGCCCAAACTGCAGGTCTACAACCGTGGTGACAAACTCCTGAGGCAAATGCTGGCCCAAGCTGGATGTTCTGAAGGTTTCTTTCTCCCTGGAGCCTTCTTCTGTGCTCTCCCCATGCAGTGAGGTCAGACTGGGAGCACGTACCCAGAGCCCTCCCACCCAGCACTGGCTGGGGAGGAGGAACCACACTGGATGTTACCTTGCTGGTGGGGGGATGTGGAGGGGCTGACAGCAGCCTGGGCTGCCTTTTGGTGGGACTGAAAGCTGGTTGAGCTCTCTGAACCCTCACTCCTTGAGCTGGGAGCAGGATGCTCCCCCTGAAGGTGCAGCTAGCCCCTCCTGGTGAAGCAGACCCCTCTCTGATGCAGTGGGGACACACAGAGGGACGTTGGGTCACTGCCCACTGATGCTTTGAGGGACACCTAACACCTGTGCATGAGCTGTTCCGTTGTCCTGCTTGGCTGGTGGCACTTGGAAGCAGCACAGCAAGTTGGGTGCTTGCCTGGGGCCAGGAGCTTCTCTGGGTGCTTGTCTGGGGGCCAGGAGCTTCTGTTGGTTGGAAGGGACCCCAGAGATCATCAAGATGCCCAGGATCACCTGTCAGGAGGGGGTGAGCTGGTTCAGCTGTCCCCAGCATGTCCTCCCACCATGTGGAGAAGGCAGATCTGTGCCTTCACTTCAACCCAGTGCACCCAGTTCAAACTGGGACCGGATGATGGTGCACCAGTGGTGGGTGACCTGTGGAGAGCATCTGGGCAGGGTCTGGCAGCTCATGATGGTGTTTGGTTCCTGGAGGTGCCTGTTGTGGGTCCTCTTGTGCTTGTTTTGGATGTCCCCAGTGAGCTTCTGCTCTGGGGAGGATGATGTGGATGGGAAGGGTCAAGGACATGGAGCAAAAGGAATTGTTGGTGTGGAAGAGGAAGCTCAGCTTGGGGTTTATCTCCTGGTACTGAGCAGTGTAGGGTAGAGAACGATGGAATCACAGAATGGTTTGGTTGGAAGAGGCCTTGAAGATGATCAAGTCAAGACCATTAACCCAGCACTGCCCCAGGGCACCACCAACCCATGGCTCTCAGCACCACATCTCCACAGCTTTGGAACTGCTCAAGGGATGGGGACTCCACCACTGCCCTCGGCAGCCTGGACCAGGCCTGGACAACCCTCAAGGGGAAGAAATTGTTTCTCCTGGCCAACCTCAACCTCCCCTGAGGCAACTTGAGGCCATTTCCTCTTGTCCTGTCCCTTGTTCCTTGGCACAAGAGCCCAACCCCCACCTGGCTCCACCTTTCAGGGAGCTGGAGAGAGCAACGAGGTCTCCCCTGAGCCTCCTTTTCTCCAGGCTGAACACCCCCAGCTCCCTCAGCTGCTCCTCTTCAGCCCTGTTCTCCAGACCAGACCCTTCCCCAGCTCCGTTGCCCTTCTCTGGACCCCTCCTGGGGAAGGGGCTTGGCTCTGCTGCAGCCCCTCCTGCGCTCACAGCCGCTTCGCTTGGCGCCTCTCACAACCCCTGCGCTTCCCTCCTGCTCCCCGAGGGCTGCCCAGCAGGTGCCGAGTGACAGCCACCCGTGGTGACCTCCCATCCCAGTGCTGCTGCACCAGCTCTGCAAAGGCTCTGCAGGCTCATCCCTCCTCCTGGAAATCTGGGACGTCCGAGGGGCCTGATGCCAGGATTGCTTGTGCCACGCTTTGGAATAACCAGCGCTGCCCTGGTGGGGCTGTGAGCATCCCTTGTGCCTTCACTGCAGAAGCTGAGCCAAACCCTTGCCCCTCAACCCAGCAGCTCAGGGTGGGCAGAAGTCAGCCTTGGGTGATGAAGAGGAGGAGTTCCTGCTGCATGGCTGGCATGGAGGGAGCTGTAGAAGCTGTGCAGGGCCATGTGTCCCTCCTCCTCCTCCTCCTCCTCTTCCTCCTCCGCAGCATCCAGTGGAGCAACCCCAACCTGGAGCCATCAACCCTTGACGCTCAAACAGCTCCTTCTGTGTCCCCCTAGTTCCAGTCTCCTCAGAGCACTTGGAAGGGGGTGACAAAGATGATGGACGGACAGCAGTCAAGAGGCATCAACCCCCCAGCCCAACCCAGTGCAGCAAGGCCTCCAAACGAGCCCAAATCAAGGTGACCATTGTCCCTCCTGCTGCCAGCACAGGCAAGGGAGCAGCCCCCAGCACCCAGCCAGAAAGTGAGTTGCTCTTGCCTAGCTCCTTGATGGACTCCCCCTGGCAGGGGGGTGGTGGCTCTGCCCAGACCCTGCTCCTCCAGGGCCACCAGGAGAGGGGGAGGGGAGGGAGCTGTGGTGGATTTGTGGAGCAGGAAGTGGCTGAAGTTGTTGAGTGAAGCTGGGGCAGGTGGGGCAGCGCTGGGGGCTGGCAGCATCAGGAGCAGGGCAGGAGCCTCTTGTTTGCTGTTGGGGTTGCTCCAGAGGAAGCCTTGCCCCCAGCCTGGTGAGCTTCAAGGTGAAGCTCACACCTTCCTCTGAGGCACTGAGCTGCTGCTGGAAGCAGGACACTGGTCCTGGAGAACCTTGGAGTCACAGGAGTGTTCTGGTTGGAAAAGCCCTCTGAGCTCATCCAGTCCAACATCAACCCAACACCACCACAGCCACCAAACCCTAGCCCCAGCTGCCATGGCCACAGGCTTCTTGAACACCTCCAGGGACTCCACCACCTCCCTGGGCAGCCTGTGCCAATCCCTGACCACTCTTGCAGGAGAGAAGTTTCTCCTAATGTCCAACCTCAACCTCCCCTGAGGCAACCTGAGGCCAACCAGAACCTAACACCTCCCAGGGCACCACCAACCCCTGGCCCTCAGCACCACATCTGCACAGCTCTGAAATCCCTCCAGGGATGGAGTCTCCACCACTGCCCTGGGCAGCCTGGGCCAGGCCTGGACAACCCTCAAGGGGAAGAAATTGTTCCTCATGGCCAACCCAAACCTGCCCTGGGGCAACCTGAGGCCATTGCCTCTTGTCCTGTCCCTTGCTCCTTGGGAAAAGAGCCCAACCCCCACCTGGCTCCAGCCTCCTTCCAGGGAGTTGCAGAAAGCAATGAAGCTCCTCCAGGCTCAACACCTCCAGGTCCCTCAGCTGCTCCTCATTTCTGCTGCCTGCTTTCACCTGGAACATGCTCCTGCTTGAGGATGGCAGTGATGTTCCTCTTCTGGAAGACCTCCAGGCTTCATGATTCAGCTGAGCACCTGGTTCTGCTGGTCCCCCTTGGGCCTGAAGCCTGCCACAGCACCAGGGATGGCCAAAGCCCTGCTCCTCGCCTGCCTCTGCAGCAGGGATAGTTCTCACAGCAAGGAGTGCTGCAGAGGTCCCTGCAGCCCAGGGAGAGCTGAACTGCTCCATCTGCATCCCCTTCAGCCTTTGCAAAGGAGGACAGAAGCTTTGGTCACTTGCAGCCAGAGGATGTTGCTTAGAACCAGAGAACCACAGAATTGTTTGGGTTGGAAAAGCCCTTCCAAGGTCATCACTCCAACCATCTTCTGCCTCTGCCAAGGCTGGGGCTGAGTCATGGCCCTCAGCACCACAGAAACACCTCTGGGATGGGAATTCAACCACCTCCCTGGGACAGGCTTTGAGAACCCTTTCAGTGAAGAAGTTTCTTCTAATCTCCAACCTAAACCTGCCCTGAGGCAACCTGGGGCCATTTCCTCTTGTCCTGTTGCCAAGCCCCACCTGGCTCCAGCCTCCTCTCAGGGAGCTGGACAGAGCCAGAAGCTCTCCCCTCAGCCTCCTCCTCCCCAGCTCCCTCAGCTGCTCCTCCCCAGCCCTCTTCTCCAGACCCTTCCCCACCTTTCTTGCCCTTCTCTGGCCCTGCTCCAGCCCTCAAGGTCCTGCTTGCAGCCAGGAGCCCAACCCTGCCCCCAGCACTCAAGCTGTGGCCTCCCCAGTGCCCAGCCCAGGGGCACAATCCCTGCCCTGCACCACTGCTGCTCCAGGCCAGGCTGCTGCTGCCCTTCTTGCCCACCTGGGCACCCCCTGGCTCCTCTCCAGCTGCTGCCACCCAGCACCCCCAGGGCCTTTCCCAGCAGGCACTTTCCAGCCTGGAGCCTTCCTGGGGTTGCTGTGCCCCAAGGGCAGGACCCAGCCCTTGGCCCTGTCCTCAGGTGGCAGCCCAGAGCCCCACATCCAGCCCAGCTTGGCTGCAGGCAGTGCAGCACTGCAGGTCAAGGTCTCTTTTCTTTTAATCTTCCACCCTTTACTTCTTTCCACAGCCAGGAGATGACTCATGGACACAAAGCAAAGGGAGAGGTCCCCTCTTGGCCCAGGGGACACAACGGGACAGCACACTTGTACCCCCCAGCTGTGGCAATAAACAGATCCTCTGAGTCCTGCCTCCCCTTGTGTGCTTTGTCAGGGGCCTCCAAAAGCCACCCCTGGTGGCCAACCCTGGCCCACCTGCTGGCCCAAGGTGATGGAGCTGTGCCAGGATGGGCTAGGAGGGAGATTCATGGAGGGAGCTTTGGATTTGGTGCTGAGGGCTTGAGAGATGTCACTGCTGACAGATTCCAGACCTGATTCCTTCCACCCCAGCTGGCCTCACACTTCCACACCAGCAGCTTTTTGGTTTCTATAGAGAGCTCTGCTCTGTTTGAGGCTCCTGATCCCTCAGGAGCTTGTGTTGGGGGAGGTTTGGTGCTGCTGATCCCTCAGGAGCTTGTGTTGGGGGAGGTTTGGTGCTGCTGATCCCTCAGGAGCTTGTGTTGGGGGAGGTTTGGTGCTCCTCATCCATCAGGAGCTTGTGTTGGGGGAGGTTTGGTGCTGCTGATCCCTCAGGAGCTTGTGTTGGGGGAGGCTTGGTGCTCCTCATCCATCAGGAGCTTGTGTTGGGGGAGGTTTGGTGCTGCTGATCCCTCAGGAGCTTGTGTTGGGGGAGGTTTGGTGCTGCTGATCCCTCAGGAGCTTGTGTTGGAGGTTTGGTGCTGCTGATCCCTCAGGAGCTTGTGTTGGGGGAGGTTTGGTGCTGCTGATCCCTCAGGAGCTTGTGTTGGGGGAGGTTTGGTGCTCCTCATCCCTCAGGAGCTTGTGTTGGGGGAGGTTTGGTGCTGCTGATCCCTCAGGAGGTTGTGTTGGGGGAGGTTTGGTGCTGCTGATCCCTCAGGAGGTTGTGTTGGGGGAGGTTTGGTGCTGCTGATCCCTCAGGAGCTTGTGTTGGGGGAGGTTTGGTGCTGCTGATCCCTCAGGAGCTTGTGTTGGAGGTTTGGTGCTGCTGATCCCTCAGGAGCTTGTGTTGGGGGAGGTTTGGTGCTCCTCATCCCTCAGGAGCTTGTGTTGGGGGAGGTTTGGTGCTGCTGATCCCTCAGGAGCTTGTGTTGGGGGAGGTTTGGTGCTCCTCATCCCTCAGGAGCTTGTGTTGGGGGAGGTTTGGTGCTCCTCATCCCTCAGGAGCTTGTGTTGGGGGAGGTTTGGTGCTGCTGATCCCTCAGGAGCTTGTGTTGGGGGAGGTTTGGTGCTCCTCACCTCTCAGGAGTGTCTGTTCATGGAGCCTTCCTCCCGAAGGGGCTGTGCAGGATGAGCCCCGTGGGCTGCAGCTCTGTGAGGAGTTTGGTGAGGGGTGGAGGAGGCCCAGAGGCAGGCAGGGGAGGAGGAGAGTGAGAATCCTTCTGTTCTCTCTTGCAGTGGTCGCTGGCAAGCCTCTGCCCATGGCCCTGGGCCACACTGTGGCCGGCGCAAAGGAGCTCTCAGGACTGCTCAGCACCACCCCCAAGTGAGTCCAGCTGTGGGGCTTTGGGACAGGCTTCCCATGGGAAGCTCCACAGCTGGGTGGCTCCTGCAGCTTTCTGGTGTTTCCTGGCTGGAGTCTCCCCGGGGAGCAGGAGGCTCGGAGGCTCCTCAGGACGTTGGTCCAGCAGCAGTTGAGGCTGGCAGAGATGGGTGAGAGTTGGAGGTGTGGGGGCTCTGGGGCTCTTCCTGTCTGGTCTCCCAGTTTAAGTTTGCTCAGCTCTTGTCTTGGGAGGGAATGAGATGTGCCAGAGTCATGGAATCATAGAGAGCTTTTGACTGGAAGAGACCTTCAAGATCATCAAGTCCAAGCCTTACCCCAGCACTGCCAGGGCAGCACCAAGCCATGGCCCTCAGCACCACAGCTCCAGGGCTTTGGAACCCCTCCAGGGATGGAGACTCCACCACTGCCCTGGGCAGCCTGGGCCAGGCTCTGACAACCCTCAAGGGGAAGAAATTGTTCCTCATGGCCAACCTGAACCTGCCCTGAGGCAACCTGAGGCCATTGCCTCTTGTCCTGTCCCTTGTTCCTTGACAGAAGAGCCCAACCCCCACCTGGCTCCAGGTCTGGACAGGAGCTCCTGCATCACCTCAGTTGGTGCACACCTATGAGAAGCTCACTTCCAGTTTGAGGCTGAGAGCCTGCAGAAGAGCAGCCCCAGAGGGGAGCTGAGCAATGCTCAGCAAGAGCTAAAGGAGCTGTGGGGGGCAAGAGGCTGGGGCCAGACTCTGCTCACTGGTGCCCAGGGACAGGGCAAGGGGCAAGGGGCACAAAGTGGCACCCAGGAGGTGCCACCTGGAGAGGAGGAGAAAGTTGTTTGGTGTGAGGGTGCTGGAGGGCTGGAGCAGGCTGCCCAGAGAGGTTGTGGAGTGTCCTTGTGTGGAGAGCTTCCAACCCCCCCTGGGCACTGTGCCCCTGGGCAAGCTGCTGTGGGTGCCCTGCTGGAGCAGGGGGGTTGCACTGGCTCAGCTCCAGAGCTCCCTTCCCACCCTCACCATGCTGGGATTCTGGGAATGGATTTTTCCCTGGGTGCTCCCTGTTCCAACTGCTGCAGTGGACACAGGGAATCCTCTCCTGCCTTGGGTGTTTGTTAGCTTCCCAAGCTCCCTGCCTGACCCTTCCAGGAGTCTTGCTTGGTCACTGGAGCCCAGTGACAACCTGCTGGCCTTGCCCTGTGTGGTTTCTCTCTAAGGTGACTCTTTCCTCTTCTGGCTTTGCAGGCTGAGCACAGCAGCAGAGAGCTCCTGCAGCAGCCCTGCTGCCTCAGCCCTCATCCCCAGCACGGCCCCCAGCGCCTTCCACGCCCTGCAGAGCAGGCTGGTGGCCAGCAGCACCCACGGGCTGCCAGCCCAGCCACCCACCACCCTCCAAGGTACCTGCCCCTCTGCATCCCTCCTGTGAATGGAGAAGGGAAAACCCAACCTCAGAGGCAAGGGGAGGGGGGGAGCCTCCTTCTTGCTGTCCCTGCTTTGCTTGGGGTTTGCCTGAGGTCACTTTTTGCAGTGCTTGGCTGGGGCAGAGCCTGCAGAGATCTCACTGAAGGTGATCCAAACCCAACCTCCTCCTGCTTCTCAGCTTCACCACGGAGCTGGTTTGTAGCTGCAGCAGTCAGATGTATGTGGAGCAGCTGGGAATGCTTGGATCCCACTGCTTGGGATGCTGCACACAGTAGGTTGTGTGGCAGAGCTGGGAGTGCTCCAAGCCTGATTTATTTCTTCTTGCCTCTGTTTGTTTTTTGTTGTTGTTGTTTTCAGGAGCAGCCTCTGCCAGCAGCCTGCTGCAAGGGCTGAGCTTCAGCCTGCAGGACATTGGCACCAAGTCCTCCTCCCTGCCTGCCAGCGTGGCTGCAGCAGCGTCCCCAGTGCAGGTACTGCTGGCTGCTGACCTTGCAGATCCCTCCCTGGAGGGAAGCTGAGAGGGAGAAAGTGGTAAGAGATGGATGGAAGCTGCCTGCTCTGGGAGCAGGAGAGATTCATAGACTCAGAGAACGAGCTGGGTCAGAAGAGCCTTGAGGATCATCCAGTTCCAACCCCTTGCCATGGGCAGGGACACCTCCCACCAGCCCAGGGTGCTCAAGGCCTCATCCAGCCTGGCCTTGAACACCTCCAGGGAGGGTAGGTATGAGCTGGAGCTGAACATGATGTCCACAAGCCAGCAATGTGACCTTATGGCCAAGAAGGACAATGGTCTGTTGGGGTGCATGAAGAAGAGTGTGGCTAACAGGGCAAGGGACGTTCTCTTCCCCCTCTACTCCACCCTGGTGAAGCCACATCTGGAGTCCCCTCCCTGGAAGTGTCCAACACCAGGTTGGAGGAGGCCTTAAGCAACCTGGGCTGGTGGGAGGTGTCCCTGCCCATGGATGACCTCTAACCTCCCTTCCAACTCAAACCATCCTATGAACTCCTCCAAACTGGATCTTGATGAGCCCTGGTGAGGACACAGCTGGGGAACTGGGTCCAGTTCTGGGCTCCCCAGTTGCAGAGGGCCAGGGCAGTGCTGGAGAGAGTCCAGGGCAGGCTGGGAAGCTGCTGAGGGGCCTGGAGCAGCTCTGGGAGGAGCAAAGGCTGAGAGCCCTGGGGCTGAGAGCCTGCAGAAGAGCAGCCCCAGAGGGGAGCTGAGCAATGCTCAGCAAGAGCTAAAGGAGCTGTGGGGGGCAAGAGGCTGGGGCCAGGCTCTGCTCACTGGTGCCCAGGGACAGGGCAAGGGGCACAAAGTGGCACCCAGGAGGTTCCATGTGAAGAGGAGGAGGAAGTTGTTTGTTGTGAGGGTGCTGGAGGGCTGGAGCTTCTGCAGGAGGGAGAGGCTGTGACATCCCCTTGCTCCCTAGGCACTCACTGCTTCTGTTTCTCCTTGCAGACCTCAGCTGTGAAGAGCCCTGCACCTATCCAGAGCCTGAGTGCCATGACCACAGGCACTGGCACTATCGTCCGCACCATCCCTGTCGCCACCTCCTTGTCCCTAGGAGCCTCAGCCAGTGGGAAGCCCACAGCCATTCACCACCTGCTGACCAATGGGGGCCTGGCCAAGCTGGCCAGCAGCCTCCCTGGCCTGGCCCAGATCTCCAACCAGGCTGCAGGTGAGGGAGAAGGCACCTGGCCTGGAGCAGCAATGCTGTGGGCAGCAGGAGCAGGGCAGGGACTGTGCCCCTGGGCTGGGCACTGGGGAGGCCACAGCTTGAGTGCTGGGGGCAGGGTTGGGCTCCTGGCTCCAAGAAGGACCTTGAGGGCTGGAGCAGGGCCAGAGAAGGGCAAGAAAGGTGGGGAAGGGTCTGGAGAAGAGGGCTGGGGAGGAGCAGCTGAGGGAGCTGGGGAGAAGGAGGCTGAGGGGAGAGCTTCTGGCTCTGTCCAGCTCCCTGAGAGGAGGCTGGAGCCAGGTGGGGGTTGGGCTCTTGTGCCAAGGAACAAGGGACAGGACAAGAGGCAATGGCCTCAGGTTGCCCCAGGGCAGGTTCAGGTTGGCCATGAGGAACAATTTCTTCCCCTTGAGGGCTGTCCAGGCCTGGCCCAGGCTGCCCAGGGCAGTGGTGGAGTCTCCATCCCTGGAGGGGTTTCACAGCTGTGGAGATGTGGTGCTGAGGGCCATGGTTTGGTGGTGACCTGGCAGTGCTGGGTAAGGGCTGGACTTGCTGATCTTAAAGATCTCTTCCAACCCAAGCAATTCCAGGTCTCAGTGACATCCATGGGATGAAGGCACCTGAGCACTCCATCACCCCACAACCAACCTTTCCACAGCTCATTTGCCTCATGAGCCATAACTCTGCCCAGTGGTTGATATCTGAGCAGGTTCCTTTAATGGAAAGAGGCTCCTCATGCACCTCTGGTTGGTGACCAAGGCTTCCATGTCTCAGGGACATCTCCCTCCTGTCTTTTCTAGGCTTGAAGGCCCCAACAACCATCACTGTGACACTGCGTGGGCAGCCCAGCAGAGTGTCCACACTTAGCCAGGCCACCATGGGGACTGTCCAGCCCCAGCTGGAGGAGCAGCCCATGCAGACCCAGGCCCCTCAGGTAACTTTTGGATCCTCCTGCTGCTCCTCTGGGCCTGCTTCTGACCATCATAGCCAAGGGCAGATGTAGCTCTTGTGGGGAAGGTGTTCCTGGGGTCATCCTGTGGGGGGCCTTGGAGGCCTCTCTCTTGTGGGTGATCATCTTGGAGGCCACTCAAAAAGGAGCTTTGCAGGGCAGTGGGTAAGACCCAGGTGCCCTTGGTGGCAGTTGGTGGCAGGGTGGATTGTGCTCCACAGCACACTGGTGCTGCACCAAGGGATCTCCAGCCAGGCTGGGATCAGCGTGGGGATGAAGGTCCAAGGTGTGCTTGGCAGTGCCAGGGTTTGGTGGGAGGAGGAGAGCTGCCTGTGGGGCATCTGTGCCCAGCCTGCTGAGGCAGGAGGAGGGCTTGGTTGTGCCAGCTGGAGCTGGTGTCTTCTTCAAAGCACCATTTCTGACCCTTGGCTGTCCTGCTGTGAGGCTGGGCCCTGTGGGTGTTGGTGGTAGTGGTGGAAGTCCTCCTGCAGGTCCTCACCTCCTGCTCTTTCTCACTGCTGTGCTGCTGACACCAACTTAGGTCACCTTGGGGTGGTAGCTGTTCAATCAAGGGCCCCTCTTGGAGGTGGGTCACCAACAGTAGGTCCTGCTGGCCACACCATTGCTGATCTGGGGCTCCCCTGAAGGACCTGAGCAGAGATTGGGGCTCCCCTAAGGGCTCTGAGCACTCTTCCCCTTCCCACAGTGACCAGCAGCAGCCCCATGGAGCTGCTCGACGTCAGGTCTGACACCAGGCTGCCTGCGCTCACCACATCCGTGATGGCTGAGGCTACCTCTGTGCCCCTCAAGCTGCCTGGCACACAGCCTTCTGCCAGCCTACTCCCCAGTGCCAGCACCTTCACCAGTGCTACACACAGAGGTGGGCCCTGTCCTTCACACTTCTCCCACGGCCTTCATCCTCACCTCAACGCTGGCTGCAGTGAAGGGCAATGGACCTCTGGGACACACCGAGGACAAGGGAGCAGTGGAGACCCTGAGGAGGGCTCCACCCATGGTGGAGCACCAATATCTGCACCAGAGAAGCTCAGGCCAGGAGCTGGCACCATGCTGCTACCGCTGGGCAGCAGCCTGGGCAGATCCTCCATCATCATCATCATCATCACCACAGCCAGAAGCTGTAGGGACAATGCCCCCAGCAGGTGGAGAAGACGAAGCCTGGCTGGGTGGGGTGGAAGGAGCAGCCCCCAGGGGCTTGGGGAACTGGTTCAGGCTGGAGCAGAGGCTGGGGAGGGTCAGCTGGGTTTGATGCTGTTTAATAAAAAGGTTTGGTTGTCCTTCACTGCCTCCTGCCTGGGTGACACCAAGCTGGGGGGGCAGAGCTGAGCTGCTGGAGGCTCTGCAGAAGGACCGAGCTGGGCTGGGTGGATGTGCCAAGGCCAATGAGAGGAGGTGAGGCCACACCTTGAATGATAGAATGGTGGAGAGGGGAAGGGAGCTCTGGAGCTCAGCCAGGCCAACCCCCCTGCTCCAGCAGGGCACCCACAGCAGCTTGCCCAGGAGCACAATGCCCAGGGGGGGTTGGAAGCTCTCCACCCAAGGACACCTCCACAACCTCTCTGGCAGCCTGCTCCAGGCCTCCAGCACCCTCACAACAAACAACTTTCTCCTCCTGCTCAGATGGAACCTCCTGGGTGCCACTTTGTGCCCATTGCCCCTTGGCACCAGTGAGCAGAGTCTGGCCCCAGCCTCTTGCCTCCCACAGCTCCTTCAGGTCTTGCTGAGCATTGCTCAGCTCCCCTCTGGGGGTGCTCAGCAGCTGAGGGACCTGGAGTTGTTCAGCCTGGAGAAGGAGGCTGAGGGGAGACCTTCTGGCTCTCTACAGCTCCTTGGGAAGAGGCTGGAGCCAGGTGGAGCTTGGTCTCTTCTGCCAAGAAGGGACAGGACAAGAGGCAATGGCCTCAGGTTGCCCCAGGGCAGGTTCAGGTTGGCCATGAGGAACAATTTCTTGCCCGTGAGGGTTGTCAAGGCCTGGCCCAGGCTGCCCAAGGCAGTGGTGGAGTCCCCATCCCTGGAGGGGTTTCAGAGCTGTGCAGATGTGGTGCTGAGGGCCAGGGGTGGTGGTGCCCTGGGAGCTGTCAGGTTCTGGTTGGACTCCATCATCTGAAAGTCTTTGGGTTCTGTGCTGTGAAGCAGTGGAGCTCTGGAACATCCTGGGCACAGCAGCAGGGCAAGGACCATCTCTGGGCTCAGCTGCACCAGGCCTCCTCCAGCAAAACAGAAACCTCCTTTGGCTGCCTTTTCCTTTATGGATATGGACATGGATATAACATGGAGAGGAGCCCAGGCTCTGGCAGCTCAGGCCCCAGCACAACCCTGGAGGGTACAAACAGCTCTAGCCCCAGGAGTGGAAAATGAGAAGGTCCAAGCTGGCTCCTCCTGGTCCCTCAGTGGCGACAGCTCCAGCACCACCTCAGCCTCTTGCGTTTTCCCCTCCAGCTCCCTTCTCCATGGGCTGCTCTGGAGCAGGATGGGACCTAGAGCCTGGCATGGTGGTGGAAGGCTGGCACGTGTGGGGAGCTGGAGCTGGCAGGGCCGCGCCACGGCGCCGCCGGGTAGGGCTGGTGCCGCAGGGAGCCCTCGATGGACACTGGGTAGTGCCCAAGGCCGGGCGCCAGCGGCTGGCAGAGCTCGGGGGGCTGCGTGGAGGTGGTCACCAAAGGGCTGGGGAAAGCAGGGATGATGAAGGGGCTGGCAGAGAGGGCAGGTGGCACCGGCACCCCCTGGCTCTTGAGGTGCTCCAGGGGGTTGCCGAAGCTCAGGGGGAAGCGCAGCATCACCCCCGTGTACCCCCCCGGGCTGTACCCAGGGCTGGCCACCACCGCCTTGGGCTTGGCCAGGCCCCCGCTGCCCCTATCCCTGCCCTCCAGCAAGGGGGAGATGGCACCTAGCTTGGCACTGGGGCCAAACACCATCTCATCCTCTTCATCCTCCTCCTCCTCGTCTTCTTCCTCTTCCTCCTCCTCCTCCTGGCCACGCTTGCCCCTTGGCAGGGCCCCGGGGGTCACCCAGCAGCCTTTGCCGACTGCCCGCTGGCCGTCCCCGCTCCACCGCTGCCCCGCTGGGCTCCTCAGGTCTTGGGGCTCCTCGGGTGGGGATGGTGGGAAGCTGGAAGATGGCTCCAAACACTCCTTCAGGCTGGAGCAGTGCCCCCAGAGCCGGTGGCAGCCCAGGGGCTTGAGCCCCTCGCTGCAGCAGGCATGGAAGCAGCCGGTAAAGGTGGCAGGGGCCTGGTGCCCATCCTCAGCCTGTGGGCAGCCTTGGGTGTCTCTGCCACCAAGGATGGGTCCCACCTGGCTCCCAATGCCCTGGGCTGGGTCCTGAGCTCCTGCTGGCTCTGGGCTCTTCTGCTGCTGCAGGTGGGGGCCGGTGGGTGGCCGGAGGGGCTGGGGGGTGTGGGCAGCCTGGCTCGCTGCCCGCTGGCCCTCGGGGCAGTGGCGTTTGTGGCAGTGCGAGGACTCAGCCTTGCTCACCTGGGCCAGCAGCTTCTTCTTGGCCAGGGGAGACATGATGGGGTGGTTGCCTTTGGAGTAGAAGCTGGAGAAAAGGCGCTTGTGGGTCTCAGCGTGGGGCCTGCAGGTGCTGGGACTGCCCCCCGAGGGGCTGGGGGTCGGCACCACGGGGCTGGAGCATCCCTCAGCCACCTGGCCCTGCTCCGCCACCTCCCTGCTGTCCTCTGGCTTCACCTTGGCTGGAGGCCTCTGCAAGCAGAAAGGTGGGGGTCATGGTGGGGGTCAAGGTGGGGGTGCTGGCCTCTGCCCCAGCCCTGGGGTCCCTCCAGCCCCTCTGCTCTCCTCTTTGTCCACAGCCCTTTGGCTCATCACCACCCACTGGCTTGGGTGGGCAAAGCCCTCTGAGGTCATCCAGTCCAACATCAACCCAGCACCACCACAGCCACCAAACCCTGGCCCCAAGGGCCATGGCCAGAGGATTTTCAGAATCATTGAAATGTTTGGGTTGGGAAAGCCTTCTAAGATCAACTCCAACATCAACCCAGCCCCACCATGGCCACCAAACCAGGGCCCAGGTGCCATCAGGGCCCAGGTGCCATGGCCACAGGTTCCTTGAGCACCTCCATGGCTGGAGACTCCACCACCTCCCCCTGGGCAGTTCCGAGCTCAACCACATCCCTCCTGGCTCACCCCCCTGCTCCCTCTCCCCTGCCACAGTGGGGCTGCAGTGGGGTCCTGGGGCTGCTCTTGGGAGGGGGTGACGCCCACACAGAGGGGATGATGCCCATACGGAGGGGGTGATGCCCACACGGAGGGGGTGTGATGCCCACACGGAGGGGGTGTGATGCCCACACACCTGCTCCTGGCCCTTCTCCTTCTTGGCCCTCCTGCTCTTCTCTCCAGGCTGGCTGCCCTTGGAGGCCTTGTACTGCTTGCGGGGCTTGCTGGGGGGCAGGGGTTTGTCCTCCTCCCCCTTGAGGTGCCGCACGTAGGGGAGGACCAGCCTGTGGGGTGGGGGCAGTCAGAAGCAGGAGGGGCAAGCGAGGCAGGGGCAGAGGCAGAGGAGGGCAGCCCTGGCTCGGGCCCTACCTCTCGTAGTGCCGCCGGGTGCAGGTGGCTGCGCTGGTGCTGCCCGGGCTGCCCCCCAGCTCGTCGTAGACGTTCTTCCAGAGCCGCCGCCCCGTCACCTGCCGGGGGGAGGAGGGAGGCCTTGCACAGCCTGGCACCCAGGGGAGCAGCCTGGCACCCAGGGGATAGCCAAACACACAGGAAAAGGTCCTGGCACCCAGGGAAGCGTTCCAGCACCCCGTAAAACATCCTGGCACCCAGGGGACATCCAAACACACAGGAAAAGGTCCTGGCACCCAGAGGACATCCAAGCACCCAGTAAAACATCCTGGCACCCAGGGGAGTATCCTGGCACCCAGGGGATATCCAAACACACAAGAAAAGGTCTTGGCACCCAGGGGAGCGTTCCAGCACCCAGTAAAACATCCTGGCACCCAGGGGAACATCCTGGCACACAGGGGATAGCCAAACACTCAGGAAAAGATCCTGGTGCTCCAGAGCCATCCTGGCACTCAGGGGCATGTCCTGGTCCTCAGAGGATATCCAACCACCCAGTAAAACATCCTGGCACCCAGAAGAGCATCCTGGCACCCAGGGGAGAGCCAAACACCCGGAAAGGATCCTGGCACCCAGGGGAGAGCCAAGCACCCAGGAAAGGATCCTGGCACCCAGGAGAGAGCCAAACACCCAGGAAAGGATCCTGGCACTCAGAGGACATCCAAGCATCCAGTAAAACATCTTGGCGCCCAGGAGAACATCCTGCCACCCAGGGGTATATCCTGGCACCCAGGAAAAGATCCTGGTGCTCAGGAGCTATCCTGGCACCCAGGGGAACATGCTGGAACTCAGGAGCCATCCTGGCACTCAGGGGACATCCAAGCACCCAGGAGCTATCCTGGCACCCAGGGGACATCTAAACACCCAGGAAAAGATCCTGGCCCTAGGGAGCCATTGTGGCACCCAGGAGCCACCCTGGTGAACATCCTGGCACCTAGGAGCCATCCTGGCACCCAGGAGAACGTCCCAGCACCCAGGTGAGCATTCTGGGGCCACCCAAGTAAGATCTCAGCACCCAGAGGCCATCCTGGCACCCAGGCCCTCCCACCCCTTACCAGCTCATAGGCTCCCAGGTTCTCCACTGCTTTGTAGATCTTCCAGAGGTTAACTGGAAACAGGGAGATGCAGAAGGTCAGGGGGACATGGGGGGACAGGGGGACATGGGGGGACAGGGTGGGAGAGGCACGTGAGGACACAAGGGGAGAGGGACGCAAAGGTCAGGGGGACATGAGACAGGGGGACATGAGTCAGGGGGACACCATGGTGAAAGACATGAGGGTCAAGGGGACATGAGGGCTCAGGGGGGATGGGAGGGTCAGGGGGGACAGGAGGAAGGGGGAGGACAGGGGTTAGAGGGACCTGAGGGTCAGGAGGACACAAGGGGAGAAGGACACCAGGGGAGAAGGACACCAGGGTCAGGGGGACATGAGGGTCAAGGGGGGAATGTGAGGGTCAGGAGGACAGGAGGGGGCAGGGGGAGACAAGGGGAGAGGGACACAAAGGTCAGGGGGACACTAATGAGGATGCACAGGTCAGGGGGACACCAAGGTGAGGGGGACATGAGGGCTGGGGGGTATGTGAGGGGCAGGGGCAGAGGAGGGGGCAGGGGGCTGTGGTGACAGCAGGCCATGGGCACCAGCAGCTCGCTGGGACATACTCTGCTTGAAGCCCAGGTGGGGGATCCTCTCGATGGGGGTGTGCCTGTCCTTCATGAACTTGTAGAGGCTGATGAGGAAGGCTTCCTCCTCCTCTTTCTCCTCACTGCTTGGTGCTTCTTCCAAAGCCTCCTCCTGCTTGGATCCATCCTTTGAGTCCTACAAGAAATCACAGAATGGGTTGGGTTGGGTTGGGTTGGTTGCTCCAGAGCTCCTCCAGTCCAACCCCCTGCACTCAGCAGGGACATCCCCAACCAGAGCAGGTTGCCCACAGCCCTGTCCAGCCTCACCTTGAGCAGCTCTAGGGCTGGGGCCCCAACCACCTCCCTGGGCAACCTCCTGCAGCGTTCCAGCACCCTCATGGTGCAGAACTTGTTCCTCACATCCAATCGAAATTGGATGGAGGGGAAACCAAAAGAGAAACTGAGGCACAGAATTCACACAATTGTCAGGGCTGGAAGGGAGCTCAAGGAGCAGCCAGTTCCAACCCCCTGCCATGGGCAGGGACACCTCACACCACAGCAGGTTGCTCACAGCCACATCCAGCCTGGCTGCAAAAACCTCCAGTAAGCACCCAACACTCCCCCTTCCTCCCTTTCTTCCTCCCTCCCTCCTTTCCTTCCCTTCCCCTCTTCCTCCCTCCCTCCTTTCCTTCCCTTCCCCTCTTCCTCCCTCCCTCCTTCCCTTCCCCTCTTCCTCCCTCCCTCCTTTCCTTCCCTTCCCCTCTTCTCCCTCCCTCCTTTCCTTCCCTTCCCCTCTTCCTCCCTCCCTCCTTTCCTTCCCTTCCCCTCTTCCTCCCTCCCTCCTTTCCTCCTTCCCCTCTTCTCCCTCCCTCCTTTCCTTCCCTTCCCCTCTTCCTCCCTCCCTCCTTTCCTTCCCTTCCCTCTTCCTCCCTCCCTCCTTTCCTTCCCTTCCCCTCTTCCTCCCTCCCTCCTTTCCTTCCCTTCCCCTCTTCCTCCCTCCTCTTTCCTTCCCTTCCCCTCTTCCTCCCTCCCTCCTTTCCTTCCCTTCCCCTCTTCCTCCCTCCCTCCTTTCCTTCCCTTCCCCTCTTCCTCCCTCCCTCCTTTCCTTCCCTTCCCCTCTTCCTCCCTCCCTCCTTTCCTTCCCTTCCCCTCTTCCTCCCTCCCTCCTTTCCTTCCCTTCCCTCTTCCTCCCTCCCTCCTTTCCTTCCCTTCCCCTCTTCCTCCCTCCCTCCTTTCCTTCCTTCCCCTCTTCCTCCCTCCCTCCTTTCCTTCCTTCCCTCTTCCTCCCTCCCTCCTTTCCTTCCCTTCCCCTCTTCCTCCCTCCCTCCTTCCCTTCCCCTCTTCCTCCCTCCCTCCTTTCCTTCCCCTCTTCCTCCCTCCCTCCTTTCCTTCCCCTCTTCCTCCCTCCCTCCTTTCCTTCCCCTCTTCCTCCCTCCCTCAGCAGCAAGCTGCCAGCTCTTAACCAGCTTTTAGCTCAGCAGAAGACAACCTGGGCCCCAAGCCAAGTTGGTCAAAGCTGCTGAGAAGCTGAGGAACAGCTTCCAGGAACCCCAGACGAGCAGAAATTCAGCTTCCAAACCTCCTCCTCCCCCTCCCCTCCTTTCCCATCTCCCTCCCTCCCTCCCTCCACCGCCGCCTTCCGCAGCTAAAAATATTCCTCCCTGGGTTGTTTCTTTTTTGTTTGTTCCACATTTTTTCTGGAGTTATAAAACTTGTTGCTATTTTTGGGCAAAGCAGCTGCTCCAAAAGACGTTGGGGGGGGGATGGAAATCTGTTTATTTCATTATTAGTATTAATTAATTAATTAACCCCCCCCACCCCCCTTCATAATTTGCTTCTTTTTGGTCTCGGCTGCCTCAATTTTATCTAAAGTTGATTTTTTTTTTTTTGGAGGGGGGAGGGAGGGATGAGGAAGTTGCAAATTCCAACTTTTGCCCCTCCCATCAAGATCCAAACATAATTAAAATATTAATTTCTAAGCATTATTAGGACACAATTAGATCATTAAGGCAGAATTAGGGCCCAACAGGTGAAGAATTAAGGATGAAAACCAAATTTTTTGCGGGGGGTTAAGGGGGTGCTGAGTGCCCAACTCCAACCTTTCCCCCTCCATTGAGAGGAAAAATAATCAGAATAATGATTTCTAATCGTTATTAGGACATAATTAAATTATTAAGACAGAATTATTAGGACATAATTAGGGCCCAAGAGGTTTATTAGGTGAAAAATGAAGGATTACACCCAAATTTTTTGGGGGGGTTAACGGGGTGCTGAGTGCCCAACTCCAACCTTTCCCCCTCCATCGAGAGGAAAAATAATCAAAATGATAATTTCTAATCATGATCAGGAGAGAATTAGATTAGGAGGACAGAATTATTAGGACACAATTAGATTATCAGGATAAAATTAGGGCCCAACAGGTTTATTAGGTGAAGAATTAAGGATGAAACCCAAATTTTTTGGGGGGGTTAAGGGGGTGCTCAGTGCTCAACTCCAACCTTTCCTCCTCCTCCATCAAGACCCAAAAACCAATCAAAATGCTAATTGCTAACCATCATTAGGAAGCCATTAGAAGCCACCGGCTTAATTAGCTCATTAATTAAGGTTCTCTCCCCCCCTTCCCCCCCTCTTTGGGATCAATTTCCCCTCTCAACCCCATCCTCAGCCTCACTTTGCCTCCTCCAAAGTGGGGGTTCAGCCCACCCCCCCCCCAGGCACTCACAGCAGCAGGGGGGTCCTGGGGGTCTGGCTGCTGCTCCACGGAGGGGGAGGCCTCGTCCTTCATTTTTGGGGGGATCCTGGAGCTGAAATAAAAAAAAAAAGGGGGGGGGGGGTCCCCAAACCTCAAATCGTTGCCCGCCCCAAATTAAAGCTAAACTGGGGGGATTTGGGCCCACGGCGGTACCCACCAGGCACCAAAATCGGCCGCCGGCCGATTTTGGTGCCTGGTGGGTGCCGCCGTGGCCCCAAAACTCTTCCCTGGCTGCCCACCCCCCCTAAATTTAACCCTCGCCCTCCCCCCAAATCCTCCCCTCGCTGCCTGTTCCGGGATGCAAAACTTCCTCCGAAAGAGGCAAAAACCGGAGGTGGCAGAGTGGGGAAACTGAGGAAAGGAGTCAGGGGGAGAGGGACGGGGGGTGGGGGGGCTACAGCATCCCTCTCCCCGCTTCCCGAGTGTTTTTTTTTGGGGGGGGGGTTCCCTCCCTAACCCCCCCGCTCGAATTTACCCCCACGCAGCTTCTGGGTCCCGCTCCGCTCCCTTCGCCATGTGACTGCCCCCGGGGTGGGGCAGGGAGGCCCCGCCCCGCTGCGTTGTGATTGGTTGGGGAGGCCACGCCTCCCCTCCTCCTATTGGGCGGCGGCGGGAGCAGGGTCAGGGCGTGCGTGGGCAAGGGCATGGAAATGGGGGGGGGGGGTGTGTGGTTTGGGGGTGCACACGCGTGTGGAAGGGTGTTTGGGGGGTGGGCATGGGTGTGAGAGGGCACCTGGGTGTGTAAATGGTTGTGCCAGGGTGGGCACATGTGTGTGCCAGGGTGTTCATGGGGTGCACACGTGTGTGTAAGTGTGTGCAGGGGTGGGCATGGAGCTCTACCTGTGTGTAAGATGGCACTTGGGTGTCTAAATGGGTGTGCCAGGGTGTTCATGGGATGCACACCAGTGTATAAGTGTGTTGAGGGGTGGGCATGGGTGTAAGAGGGCATCTGGGTGTGTAAATGGTTGTGCCAGGGTGGGCACACGTGTGTGCCAGGGTGTTCATGGGGTGCACACCAGTGTGTAAGTGTGTGCAGGGGTGGGCATGAAGTGCTACCTGTAAGATGGCACTTGGGTGTCTAAATGGGTGTGCAAGGGTGTTCATGCTGTTAACACGTGTTCATGGGATGCACACGTGTGTGTAAGCATGTTAAAGGCTGGGCATGGAGCTCTACATGTGTATAAGAGGGCACCAGGGTGGGCATCTGTGTGTACAAGTGTGTTAAGGGGTGGGCACAGAGCTCTACATGGGTGTAAGGGGGCACCTGGGTGTCTAAATGGGTGTGCCAGGGTGTTCATGGGATTCACACGTATGTGTAAGCATGTTAAGGGGTGGCCATGGGGCTCTATGTGTGTGTAAAGGGGGCACCTGAGTGTTCAAATGCGTGTGCCAGGGTGGGCACACGTGTGTGCCAGGGTGTTCATGGGGTTCACACGCGCGTTCTTGGGGTTCACACGTGTGTGCAAGTGTGCTCAGGGGTGACCACGGAGGGGGGTCTGCACGCGTGTACGGGGGCACCTGGGTGTCCAAATGCGTGTGCCAGGGTGGGCACACGCTGCCAAGCCTGTCCGGGGGGGCATACCCGCGCCACAGGCGTGCAGCAGGAACAGGCCAAGCACACGCATGCCCGTCCCTGCCCCCCGTGCCCAGCTGGTTCCTGGCACCGCCAGCTCCTCTGACGCCACTTCCTCCCTTCCTGCTGCCGACACCAAACGCCAGGAAGCGGAGCCGCGGGGCGGGGGGGAAGGGGACGGACGGACAGACAGAGGGACAATGGGGGGGGGGGTGGGGAACGACGACAATGCGGGGGTAGCGAAGGGAGGGGTCGAAAAGTGCCCAGGTTGGGGCTGAACCCCTGGGGCTGAGGTGGCCAAAGCCATGGCAGTGCCAGCCCCCCGCGTGGGGCTGCCCGAGCTCTAATTAGGCACATCGCACGCTGCTAATTAATTAACGACGGGGTGGGGCGGGGGGAGGGCGCTAATTAACGGGGTCTGGTGGCGAGAGTAGTCGCTAATTAGCGAGGGTTTGGTGACGGGAGTGGTCGCTAATTAATGAGGGTTAACCAAAATTAACCAAAGGTGGCTAGCAGGCCGCTAATTAAGGAAGTTTTGGTGACGGACGGAGGGGCGCTAATTAACGAGGGTTTGGTGAGGGGGGTGGCCGCTAATTAACGGGGGTTTGCTGAAAGGAGTGGCCGCTAATTAACGGGGGTTTGGTGAACGGGGTGGCCGCTAATTAACGGAGATTTGGTGGCCAGGGTAGCCGCTAATTAACGGGGGTCTGGTGAGGGGGGTGGCCTTTAATTAACGGAGATTTGGTGGCCAGGGTAGCCGCTAATTAACGAGGTTTTGGTAGCGGGGTGGGGGGCGCTTATTAACGGGGGTTTGGTGTTGGTGGTGGCAGCTAATTAACGAAATGGGTGGGGTGGTCGCTAATTAATGAGGTTGTGGTGATGGTGGGGGGGTGACGTACTAATTAACGGGGGGTTGGTGGCGAAGATGGCCGATAATTAACGAAGTTTTGGTGGCCGGGGGGCAGCTAATTAACGAGGTTTTGGTGGCCGGGGGGGGAGCGCTTATTGACGAGGTTCTGGTGGCGGGGGGGGGGGAAGCGCTAATTAAAGGGGGTTTAGTGAGGGAGGTAGCCATTAATTAACGGGGGTTTGGTGGCTGGGGGGCCGCTAAATAAAGAGGGTTTAGTGGCGGAGATGGGCTGCTAATTAACGGGGTTTGGTGGCGGGGCGGGGGAGCGTTAATTAACGGGGGTTTGGTTTGCGGAGATGGCCGCTAATTAACGAAATTTTGGCGGCTGGGGTGGCCGCTAATTAACGAGGGTTTGGCGGGAGGGGGGTGGTAGCTAATTAACGAAGTTTTGGTGGCCAGGGGCTGGCACTTCGCCAGCGCCAGGCTGAGCGCCCGAGCAGGGTTTTGGTTCCCATCACCCAATTCAAACCAGTCCCGCCCAATTTACACCATTTTGGTCCCAAAAAAATCCCCACCCGAGCCGACGTCACCGCAACGTCACGGCCAGGAATAGCCTGGGCACGGTGCCAGCCCCGGGCAGGGTGCCAACCCCCGGGCCCGGTGCCAGCCTGTGACGGTGCCCGGTGGGTGAGTAACGGAGCTGAAGTCATCGCCCGGAGCAAAAAAGAACCTCCTGACGTCACCCGTCGGGGGGGAAGGGGGGACTGGGTGGGTTGGGGGTGGTCGTGGATGTCCCATTCGGGGCTGGGGGTGGTCATGGGTGTCCCACTCGGGGCTGGGGTGAGTCTCTGTTCCCCCCCGCCCCCCTCTCCGGCTTTTCTCCGCCGTTCCCGCTCCCGCAGGGTGGTCGCTGTGCCAAGTTCTCAGCTCGGGATGCTTGGGGCGGGGCGGCAAGGTTGGTTGGCAAGGTTGGTTGGCAAGGTTGGGCGGCCAGGTTGGCATCGCGGGTGGCATCTTCATCCCTGGAGGCCGTTGGAAGGGTGAGGATGAGGAGCTGAGGGGCTAAGAGTTGCGCGCAGGAGCTGTTGGGCGATTCGAGCCCGCGGGGCTCATGCTGGGACCCCCTCCCCCCCCAAATCAACTCCACTTCTCCTCATCCCCGGGACACCCCCCCCGCCAAAACCGCACCCCACGGAGCCCAGCGCCAGCACTCACCGGGGCCGGAGCTGGAGGCTGAGCAGCTCATGGGGAGGAAGAGCTCCGCTCGGGGTTGGTTTTTTTTTTTTCGCTGGTGTTCGTGGGGCCGCTGGGCTGGGGATGACTCATTTCCCCCCCCCCCGGGAAGTGGCGTTGCCCGGGGGGGTGCTGTGCCACTGACTCCTTCCTTACCGGAACCTGGGGGGGGACTTTTGGGGGTTCTCTACCTCCCTCCCTCCCCATCCCCCCAAAGCCTGGATGACTCTGGTGGACTTCCCGCACCACCGCCGAAGTCCACCCGAGGTCCTGGCGCTGCTCTGTCCCGGGGGGGGGGGGGTTGGGGACCCTCGTGGAGTCCTGGTGCCCCTCGTGGGGTCCTGATGCCCCTTGTATAGTCCTGGAATCTCTCGTGGAGTCACGGCGTCCCTCGTGGGGTCCTGACGTCCCTCGTGGGGTCCTGGCATCCCGCATGGGGTCGTGATGCCTCTTGTGGACTCCTGTTGCCCCTCGTGGACTCCTGGCACCCTTCGTGGGGCGTTGACATCCCTCATGGAGTCCTGGCACCCCGCGTGGAGTCCTGGTGCCCCTCATGGAGTCCTTTTGCCCCTCGTGGAGTCCTGGCTCTCTTCGTGGGATCCTGGTGCCCCTCGTGGAGTCCTGGCACTCCTCGTGGGATCCTGGTGCCAATCGTGGAATCGTGGCACCCCTTGTAGAGTCCTGGTGCCAATCGTGGAGTCCTGACACCCCTCGTGGGGTCCTGGTGCCCCTCACGGAATCCTGGCACCCCTCATGGGGGTCCTGGTGCCAATCGTGGTGTCCTGGCACCCCTCGTGGGGTCTCGGTGCCACTCCGAGGTGGGCAAAGAGGGTTTGCCCCCCTTGCCCCCGCTCCCCCCCCAGCATCACTCGGGAGCTGGGTTCCACTTTGTCCCCAGCTTGAGCATCCCAGACCCATGGGACCAAAGCCACTTGGAAGTGGACTGGGACGTGCTGGAGAGCACCCAAAGGTGCTTCACCCCACAGCGTTCACCCGTGGGTGCTCAAACCAGGAGCAGCACCCCAAGAATCGCGCCCCTCCCCCCCCCCCCCAAGCACCCAGCCTGGGACCACATCCCAGCCTCACAAGACCAAAGCCACTTGAAAGTGGAGGATGGTTGGGGCTGGACCGGGGATGTGGTGGAGAGCACCCATAGGTGGCTCAAGCTCCACCCGGGGTGCTCAGCCCCAGAATGCTCACCCATGGGTGCTTAACCCCCACCTATGGGTGCTCAACCCCACAGCCCCCACCCATGGGTGCTCAACTCCCACCCATAGGTGCTTGACCCCCACCCATGGATGCTCCCCCCATGGATACTCCACCCCCATCTCTGGGTACTCAGCCCCACACCTCCCACCCATGGGTGCTCAGCTCCCACCCATGGGTCCTGGCCACCCAAACATGGGTGCTCAACCCTTCCACCCATGGCTGCTCAACCCTCCCCCATGGCTCCTCGACCCCACACCCCCCACCCATAGGTGCTCAACTCTCACCCATGGGTCCTTGATCCCCACCCAGGGGTCTTCAACCCCACACCACCCCCATCCATAGGTACTCAGCCCCACAGCCCCCACCCATGGGTGCTCAATCCCCCATCCATGGGTGCTCGACCCCCACCCATAGGTACTCAGCCCCACACCTCCCACCCATGGGTCCTGGCCACCGAAACAGGGGTGCTCAACCCTTCCACCCATGGGTACTCCACTCTCACCCATGGGTCCTTGATCCCCACCCATGGGTCCTCAACACCCTACCCATGGGTGCTCAGCCCCACACTCCCCACCCATGGGTGCTCAACTCCCACCCATGGGTCCTTGACTCCCATCCATGGGTGCTCAACCCCACACTCCCCACCCGTGGGCGCTCAACCCCCCACCCATGGCTGTTCAACCCTCCCCCATGGGTCCTCAACCCCCTACACCCCACCCATGGGTGCTCAACCCCCCACCCATGGGTGCTTGACTCTCACCCTGGGTCCTTGATCCACACCCATGGGTCCTCAACCCCCCACCCATGGGTGCTCGACCCTCATCCATGGGTCCTCATCCCTACGCCCCCCACCCGAGGGTGCTCAGCCTCCCAGGAGCAAGAATCTCCTCTCCCCCCCTCCCCCAACCCTTCACCCTGGCACCAGTTTGGGTAAGAACCCCCAAAATAAAATATAATTAAAAAAAAGAAGTCCTTCAGGGACTCATTTTTGAGCCAAAAGCCAGAAAAAAAGCAGAAGTTAAGGAGGGGGAGGGAAGGGGGGCGGGGAAGGGAACCTCCACTGTGTGTGTCCCCCTCCCCGGGGCTAGAGAAGGAGGTGACAGTGGTGGCAATGCGACATTAACCCTTTGCTTCCCGGCAGGCGCCGCCTCCGAGTGAATAATTCCAGGATTGAGTGAAAAAGGGTTAAACCCACCCCCCCCCCCCCCCCCCACCCACCTCACCCCTCCACCCCCAACCCCTCTAGCCGCGGCCGGGGAAGGTCGGCCCTTGTGTAACGTATCCCCGAAAAAACCGCTTGCCCCTGCCGGCTCCCTTGCCGCTCGTCTCTGCCCTCCCTGCTCTGCTGCCCTCCCGCGCCGCCCCCCACCCCCCACTTGGCGACCGCGAACGGGGCGCCGGCTCTACTCGCCTCTGCTGCCAGGGCCCCCGTGCCGGCTGCACGATCCGGCCGCCGGCTCCAGGTGCTGCCGAGGCCAGGGCAGTTTGGCCCCGCCCCGCGTAACTTTCACGGAACCGCCTGCTGGCTGGCACAGCCCCCCACGACCCCCGCGGCTGCTTCTAGTTTCACTCCCATATCCCTGCCCCCACTTACTCTGCCGGCAAACTGGGCGCTGAATCTACACAGTCCCAGGCCCAGGAACCTGACACTGGGTCCAGCAGGTCCTCACACCAGTCCGAGGGCCGGCATAATTTGAGAAGATATTACTCGGGGGAGGGTTAGGGGGTCGGGGGGGCGGGGGGGGAATTGTCCCCGTCTTCTGCCATCGGGTCCAGACGTTTCCTGGGGTCGTGTGGGTAGACGTGGCCCCCGTTTGTAGGTTGGGCAGACGTGGCCTCCCGAGCGAGCAATGGGTAGACGTGGCCTCCCGACAGAGTGATGGGGTAGAGGTGGACTCCCGGGAGAGCGACTCGGTAGACGTGGCCTCCCGACAGACGGATGGTGTAGACGTGGCCTCCCAGGAGGAAACTTGGTAGACGTGGCCTCCCGACGGAGCGACTCGGGAGACGTGGCCTCCCGGGAGAGCGACTCGGGAGACGTGGCCTCCCGACAGACGGACTGGGTAGACGTGGCCTCCCGGGAGGAAACTTCGTAGATGTGCCTTCCCGAGAGAGTTACGCGGTAGACATGGCCTCCTGGGAGAGCGACTCGGTAGATGTGGCCTCCCGGGAGGAAGCTTGGTAGACGTGGCCTCCCGAGAGAGTGACGGGGTAGACGTGTTCTCCCGACGGAGCGACTCGGTAGATGTGGCCTCCCGGGAGGGAGCTTGGCAGACGTGGACTCCCGAGAGAGTGTGGCGGTAGAGGTGGGCTCCCGGGAGAGCGACTCGGTAGACGTGGCCTCCTGACAGACGGACTGGGTAGACGTGGCCTCCCGGGCTAGCCCAAAATTGCAAGTTCCATTTAGTCTCTCTCCTCAAAATACACTAATTGGCAAAAGAAATTTGGTGCTAGGAGGTTCCCTTGATGTGTTAGCCCCCATGCTTTTCTTTATCTCTGTGCGGCTTGTAAAGCAGCTTTTTTCCACCTGCTTAGACATGGCTGTAACTGGTGACAGGAAAGAGCTAGGCCAGAATTGCAAGCTCCATTTAGTCTCTCTCCTCAAAATACACTAACTGGCAAAAGAAATTTGGTGCTAAGAGCTTCTCTTCATATTTTAGCCACCAATGCTTTTGTTGGCCTCTGTGCGGCTTGTAAAGTAACTTTTTTCCACATCCTTAGACATGGCTGTAACTGGTGACAGGAAAGAGCTAGCCCAAAATTGCAAGCTCCATTTAGTCTCTCTCCTCAAAATACACTAAATGGCAAAAGAAATTTGGTGCTAGGAGGTTCCTTTCATGTGTTAGCCCCCATGCTTTTCTTTGTCTCTGTGTGGCTTGTAAAGCAACTTTTTTCCACCTGCTTAGACATGGCTGTAACTGGTGACAGGAAAGAGCTAGGCCAGAATTGCAAGCTCCATTTAGTCTCTCTCCTCAAAATACACCAAATGGCAAAAGAAATTTGGTGCTGGGTGGTTTCCTACATGTGTTAGCCCCTCCATGTTTTTTTTGTCTCTGTGGGGCTTGTAAAGCAACTTTTTTCCACCTGCTTAGACATGGCTGTAACTGGTGACAGGAAAGAGCTAGGCCAGAATTGCAAGCTCCATTTAAACTTTCTCCTCAAAAGAGGCCAATCGGAAAGAGACATTTTTTTTAAAGGTGGTTCCCTTCATCTGTTAGCCCCCAATGGTTTCCTTTGTCTCTTTGCAGCTTAGAAAGCAACTTTTTCCTAGATGCATAGAGGTGGCTGTAACTGGTGACAGGAAACAGAATTTCCAGCTCCATTTAGACTCTCTCCTCAGAAGAGACTAAATGGAAAAAGAAATTTGGTGCTAGGAGGTTCCTTCCATGTGTTAGCCCCCAATGAGTTTCTTTGTCTCTGTGCCACTTTTAAAGCACATTTATTCCAGATCCTTAGAGATGGCTGTAACTGGTGACAGGAAAGAGCTAGGCCAGAATTGCAAGCTCCATTTAGACTGTCTCCTCAAGAGACACCAAATGATGAGTGAACTTTGGTGCTAGGTGGTTGCCTTCATGTGTTAGCCCCCAATGTTTTCCTATTTCTCTGTGCGGCTTTTAAAGCAAATTTTTCCCAGATGCTTAGAGATGGCTGTAACTGGTGACAGGAAAGAGCTAGGCCGGAATTGCAAGCTCCGTTTAGACTCTCTCCTCAAAACAGAACAAATGGAAAACGAAATTTGGTGCTAGGTCGTTCCCTGCATGTGTTAGGCCCCAGTGGTTTGCTTTGTCTCTGTGCGGCTTGTAAAGCAACTTTTTCCCAGATGCATAGAGATGGCTGTAAGTGGTGACAGGAAAGACCTAGCCCAGACTTTCAAGCCCCGTTTAGAATCTCTCCTGAAAATAGACCAAGAGGAAAAAGAAATTTGGGGCAGGTAGTTCCCTTTTAGATTTGCCCCCACTAATGTTTTTCTATGTGTCTCAGAAAGCGTCTTGTTTCCAGATCATTACAAACGGCTTTATCTGCTGACAGGGAAGATTTTGCCCAGAATTTCAAGCATCATTTATACTCTCTCCTGAAAAGAGATCAAAAGGAAAAAGAAATTTGTGTCTAGGTAGTGATTCCCTTTTGATTTTACCCCCTAGTGTTTGTCTTTGTCTCTGGGTCTCAGGAATCATCCTCTTTCCAGGTGCTTAGCCCTGGGAGTAACGGCTGACAGGAAAGAGCTAGCACAGAATTCCAAGCACCATTTAGACTCTCTCCTGAAAAGGCACCAAAAGGAAAAAGAAATGTGGTGCTAGGTAGTTCCCTTTGGATTTTACACACCCACTCCCACCCCCCAATGTATTCCTTTGTCTCTATGTGGCTCTGAAAGCATCCTGTTTCCACATGCTTAGAGATGGCTGCAACTGCTGACAGGAAACAGTTGCCCAGAATCTCAAGCTCCATTTAGACTCTCTCATGAACGGAGACTAAAAAGGAATAAGAAATTTGGGGCTTGGTGGTTCCCTTTGGATTTTTCCACCCTCCCCACCCCCGCTATGTTTTGCTTTCTCTTTATGACTCTCAGAAAGCATCCTGTTTCCAGATGCTTAGCAATGGCTGCAAGCCACGGATGTTGCACCAGGACACTCTGTGGAAATCAAGGGGAATTGGCACAAGAGGACAACAGGACCAGCCCAGCTGAAGTGCCTCTGTGCAAATGCACGCTGCTTGGGCAACAAACAGGATAAATTAAGGGCCACTGTGTTGCTGGGATGCCATGACATAGTGGCTATTACTGAAACTTTCCGTGACTGGAATGTAGGGATAGATGGCTCTTTAGGAAGGATAGGCAGGGAAGGAAAGGAGGAGGTGTTGCCCTCTATGTCAGTGACCAGCTGGAATCAGTGGAGCTCCACCTGGGGAAGGCTGATGAGTGGGTTGAGAGTGTATGGGTTAAAATTAAAGGCAAAAGACAGGGGAAGGAGATGTTGCTGTAGGGGTCTGCTACAGGCCACCTGACTAGCAGAACCAAGCAGATGAGGACCTCCACAGGCAAATAGAAGCAGCTTCCAGGTCACAACCACCCTGACATCTGCTGGAGGGACGACACAGCAAGGCACCAGCAATCCAGGATGTTCCTGTATTGCATAGATGACAACTTCCTCCTCCAAATAGTAGAGGAACCAACAAGAAAAGGTGCTATGCTGGACCTTGTTCTCACCAACAGGGAAGGGCTGGTGACCAATGTGAGGGTCAGAGGCAGCCTTGGCTGCAGTGACCATGAAGCAGTTGAATTTAAGATCCTGTTAAGACTAAGACCAGGAGGACGTATTCTAAGCTTACGGCCCTAGACTTTAGGTGTGCAGACTTTGATTGCTTCAGGGATCTGCTGGCCAAAGTGTCATGGGACAAAGCCATAGAGGGAAGAGGGGCCCAGAACAGCTGGTCAGTATTCAAGGATCACCTCCTCTGTGTCCAGGAGCAATGTATACCAACAAAGAGGAAAACAGAAAAGAACGCTGGGAGGCCTGCCTGAATGAGCAAGGAGCTGCTGGACACGTTGTCACTTAAAAGGAAGCTCTACAAGGAGTGGAGGGAAGGACAGCTGGAATGGGGGCAGGTAAGGAATCTGCCTGAGCAGCAAGAGACCTGGTTAGGAAAGCCAAGGCACAGTTTGAATTGAGTCTAGCCAGGGAGGTCAAAGAGAACACTAAGAATTTCTACAGGTATATTAATGGTAAAAAGAAGCCTAGGGAAAGTGTAGGCCCCCTCAGAAAGGAAACAGTGAAATGGTCACAAGGGACCTGGAAAAGGCTGAGGTTCTCAATGACTTCTTTACCTTGGTCTTCACTGCAAGGGCCTCCAGCCACACTCCTGGAGTCATGGAAGATAATGGCAGGGACCGGAAGGAAGAACTGCCCATCATAAGTGAAGATCAGGTTCATGATCACCTGAAGAACCTGAAAGTGTTCAAGCCCATGGGACCCGATGGGATACACCCACAGGTGCTGAGAGAACTGGCAGAGGAGGCTGCTAAACCCCTCTCTATTATATTCCAAAAGTCATGGCAGTCTGGGGAAGTCCCCATGGACTGGAAAAGGGGAAACATTACTCCCATTTTCAAAAAGGGTAAGAAGGAAGAAGCAGGGAACTACAGGCCAGGCAGCCTCACCTCTGTGCCCAGTAAGATCATGGAGCAGGTCCTCCTGGAGGCACTACTGAGACAGAAGAATAGTGAAGAGGTGATTTGGTACAGTCAGCATGGCTTCACCAAGGGCAAATCCTGCCTGACAAACCTGGCGGTCTTCTATGAACAGGTGACAACATTAATAGATGAGGGGAGAGCAACTGATGGCATTGACCTGGACCTGAGCAAAGCCTTCCACACTGTCCCACACCACCTCCTGGTCTCCAAACTGGTGACACATGGGTTTGATGGGTGGACCACAAGATGGATAAAGAACTGGCTTGATGGCCACACCCAAAGAGTGGCTGTCAATGGCTCCATGTCCCAGTGCAGGCCAGGGACAAGTGGAGTCCCTCAGGGATCAGTCCTGGGACCAGTCTTGTTCAACATCTTTGTCGGTGACATGGAAGGTGGCATTGAGCACACTGTGTCGGTGTGAGCTGAAATTCCCCCCACCATCGACAATGACCAGGCTAGCTCAGTCTGGAAGCGAATGCAAGCTGTATTTACAAGCAAAATCTACAATCTATGATGAAATGCAATGAATATGTACAAATATACAAAATTCACAACATTTACAAATATATACAGTCAACAGAAAAGCACAATCAAGCCCCCTTTGCTTCCCCCCAAAGGGGACCTTTCCCAAGGGGCCTCTCTCCCAGGGGCTGCCTCCCCCCAGACCCCCCAGGCAGAAAGCAGTGTTAGATAAAGCAGAAAAGTTGTTAACTTAGCTCGCCAAGGTCAGTGTGGTATCTTCAGCCAGAAGAGAAGAAGAAACAGCAACCAGACACCCCAGCAAGCTGCCCCGACTGCAGATTGCAGAGTGCCCCACTTTGTTTTGAGTAATAGTTCTTAAACATTTCTATCTATCCAATGGAAGTGTTTAGAACAATCATTAATTTGCTTTCTTACACTCAATAGTGACTTATTTACACTCTTTCACTTTCTCTGCTTGAACTTTGCAAGGAAAAATTAAAAAGACAGTTTCAAACCATCACATGCACCCTCAGCAAGTTTGCTGATGACACCAAGCTGTGTGGTGCAGCAGACACACTGGAGGGAAGGGATGCCATCCAGAGGGACCTTGACAGAATCATAGAATCATAGAATCAAGAAGGCTGGAAGAGACCTCAAGGATCATCGAGTCCAACCTGTCACCCTACACCTCATGCCTATCTAAACCATGGCACCAAGTGCCACGTCCAATCCCCTCTTGAACACCTCCAGGGATGGTGACTCCACCACCTCCCTGGGCAGCACATTCCAATGGCCAACCACTCTCTCTGTGAAGAACTTTCTCCTCACCTCCAGCCTAAACCTCCCCTGGTGCAGCTTGAGACTGTGTCCTCTTGTTCTGGTGCTGGTTGCCTGGGAGAAGAGACCAACCCCCTCCTGGCTACAACCTCCCTTCAGGTAGTTGTAGACAGCAATGAGGTCTCCCCTGAGCCTCCTCTTCTCCAGGCTAAACAGTCCCAGCTCCCTCAGCCTCTCCTCATAGGGCTTGTGCTCAAGGCCTCTCCCCAGCCTCGTTGCCCTTCTCTGGACATGCTCCAGCAATTCAACATCTTTCCTAAACTGAGGGGCCCAGAACTGGACACAGTACTCAAGGTGTGGCCTAACCAGTGCTGTGTACAGGGGTACAATGACCTCCCTGCTCCTGCTGGCCACACTATGCCTGATGCAGGCCAGGATGCCATTGGCTCTCTTGGCCACCTGGGCACACTGCTGGCTCATGTTCAGCTGCTGTCAACCAGTACCCCCAGGTCCCTTTCCACCTGGCTGCTCTCCAGCCACTCTGACCCCAGCCTGTAGCTCTGCATGGGGTTGTTGTGGCCAAAGTGCAGCACCTGGCACTTGGATTTGTTGAATGCCATCCTGTTGGACTCTGCCCATCTGTCCAGCCTGGCAAGGTCCCTCTGCAGAGCCCTTCTACCTTCTAACAGATCAACACCTGCTCCCAGCTTGGTGTCATCTGCAAATTTACTGATGATGGACTCAATCCCCTCATCCAGATCATCAATAAAGATATTGAACAGGATGGGGCCCAGCACTGATCCCTGGGGGACACCACTAGTGACAGGCTGCCAGCTGGATGTGGCACCATTCACCACCACTCTCTGGGCTCGGCCCTCCAGCCAGTTCCTAACCCAGCACAGAGCTGCTGTCCAAGCCACAGGCTGACAGCTTGGCCAGGAGTTTGCTGTGGGGGACAGTGTCAAAGGCCTTGCTGAAGTCCAGGTAGACTACATCCACAGCCTTTCCCACGTCCACCAGGCTGTCACCTGATCATAGAAGGAGATCAGGTTGGTGAGGCAGGACCTGCCCTTCCTAAATCCATGTTGGCTGGGCCTGATTCCTTGGCCATCCTTCAGGTGTGCAGTGATTGCCCCCAAGACAATCTGCTCCATGATTTTCCCTGGCACTGAGGTCAGGCTGACAGGCCTGTAGTTCCCAGGTTCTTCTGTCCGTCCCTTCTTGTGGATGGGTGTCACATTGGCCAGTTTCCAGTCTTCTGGAACCTCTCCAGTGAGCCAGGACTGGTGGAAAATGATGGAGAGAGGCTTGGCCAGCTCATCTGCCAGCTCTTTCAGCACCCTAGGATGAATCCCATCAGGTCCCATGGACTTGTGAATATCCAAGTGACTCAACAAGTCTCGAACTAATTCCACATGGATTTCAGGAGTACAACACTGCTCCTTGACCCCATCAACCAGCTCAGGAGGCCAGTTATCCTGAAGTCCTCCTGCCTTACTGTTGAAAATGGAGGCAAAGAAGGTATTTAGAATCTCAGCCTTCTCCTCATCCTTAGTTACAATGTTACCCTCCACGTCCATTAAAGAGTGGAGGCTCCTCTTGCCCCTCTTTTTAGCATTAATATATTTATAAAAATGCTTTTTGTTGTCCTTCACGGAAGCGGCCAGTTTAATTTCTAACTGTGCTTTTGCCTCTCTAATTTTTCTTCTACATGATCTAGCAACATCCTTAAACATATCACTAGTTGCCTCCCCCCCTTTCCAAAGGTGACAAACCCTCTTTTTTTCCCTTAAATCCTTCAGGAGCTCCTTGCTCATCCAGGCCGGTCGTCTTCCCCGCCGGCTCGTCTTACGGCATGTGGGAACTGCCAGTTCCTGTGCCTTTAGGAGCTCCTGTTTGAAGTAGGTCCAACCATCCTGGACCCCTTTGTTCTTAAGGGCTGTTACCCAGGGAACTTTCTGAATAAGTTGCCTGAACAACCTGAAGTTTGCCCTCCGAAAGTCCAAAGTGAGGGTTCTGTTACTGCTCCTCCCTATCTCCCTGCATATTGAAAACTCCACTATCTCATGGTCGCTGCACCCTAGACAGCCTCCAACCATCACATCTCCCACCAGCCCTTCTCTATTTGAGAACAGCAGATCAAGCAGAGCCTTACCCCTGGTAGGTTCACCTAAGAGCTGCATCAGGAAGTTGTCATCCATGCACTCTAGGAACCTTCTGGACTGTCTCCTCTCTGCTGAATTAAGTTCCCAGCAGATGTCTGGTAGGTTAAAGTCCCCCACAAGGACAAGGTCTGATGATCTTGAGACAGCTTCCAGCTGCTGATAGAATATCTCATCGGCCTCCTCATCCTGCTTGGGTGGTCTATAACAGACTCCAACCAGGATGTCAGTTTTGTGTGCCCTCCCTCTGATTTTAACCCACAAGCATTCAACCCTTTCTTCTGCAACCTCGAGTTCTGAGGCATCAAAGGATTCCCTAATATACAGGGCCACCCCTCCTCCTCTTCTCCCTTGCCTGTCTCTCCTAAAGAGCTTATAACCCCCCAGTGCAGTACTCCAATTGTGAGAATCGTCCCACCACGTTCCTGTAATGGCAACTACATCATAGTTCTCCTGGTGAACCAAGAGTTCCAGTTCATCTTGTTTGTTGCCCATACTGCGTGCATTGGTGTACATGCACTTCAGCTGGGCTGCTGATTTCACCAGTTTGTGTGGTCCTCCCTCCTCTCCAGGGAGACTGGTTTCCACACCCACCCCCTTCAGACCTAGTTTAAAGCCCTCCCAATGAGTCCTGCCAACCCCAGTGCCAGCACCCTCTTACCCTTTCTAGATAAATTCAACCCATCTTGGTCCAGCAGGTCAGGTGCAGTAAGAGTTGCCCCGTGATCAAAGAAGCCAAAATTCCACTGCTGGCACCATCTCCTAAGCCAACTGTTGATGGTGTGGGTTTTCCTGTTCCTCTCAGTGTACACCACAGCTGCTGAGGGAACTGAGCAGAACACCACTTGAGCTCCTGCCCCGTCAATCGATTTCCCAAGGGCCTTAAATTCCTTTTTAATCTTCCTGGTGCTGCTCTTTTCAATTTCTTCACTTCCAGCCTGGATTACCAGCAATGGGTAATAGTCAGAGGGCTGGATTAGTTTAGGTAACCTTTGGGTGATGTCCCTCACCCGGGCCCCAGGTAGGCAGCACACCTCCCTATGGGGTGGGTCGGGACGACATATGGGTCCCTCTGTTCCCCTCAAGAGAGAGTCTCCAATAACTATAGCCTTTCTCTTTTTCTTTGTAGCACTGGTCCCTAAGGTTTGGGGGGGCTGCTTCGTCTTTGGCATCTCCTTGATTGGTTCCTCTACAATACTCTCATCCACATTGCCCTCAGCCTGCAGAGTCTCATAGTTATTGCTCAAGGGCAGCAGGGGAGGGGAAGAGGGTCGGGGTGCATTCCCTTTGCTTCCCCTGACAGGGACCTGTATCCATCCTCCACTGCTCCCCTCAACTGGAGAGGGTTTCAAAGCCTGTTCCCACATATCCAACTCCCTTTCACATTCTCGTATGGTCCTGAGCCTTGCTACCTCCGCTTTCAGCTCAGCCACTTCATCCTTCAGCTCAGCTACTAAATTTAAGAGACAATTCACCTCCACACCAAGTGCCAGGCTCGAACACTCACTGCAGCCAGAAGCCTGAACACCAGCATGCTTGTAGAGAGACTCAGTCTGGGAACGTACTGCATGTTTAACACCCTTTGTCCGAGTTGTTACCATGGTAGGTACCTGCTGGCAAGAGATCTTGAGATCGGAGATTTTATTGAGAGGTTGTGTTTTATTTTGGGTTTTTTTGGGGTTTTTGGGTTTTTTTTTCCCCTGTACCCTGTCAGCTGACCTGGCACGTGCAAGCAGGCAAGAAGCCTATAGCTCACCAGCCACAATGGCGTCGCGCGCTCAGCCCCGCCGGGTTTTAAACATTCCCGCGGCTGACGTCACAATCCCGAGCAGGCAGTGAGAGGACGACCGCTGGTTGTCACTCTCTGCCAGGGTCCTTCCGCCCTGCAAACCCCGAAAAGAAATGAAAAGAGGGAGAACCCAAAGCAGGCACAGCGGACCCGGTGTCGATCCCGATCAGCTCACCAGCCAAAATGGCTGGAGAGGTGGGCACAAGCCATCCTCACGAGGTTCAAAAAGACCAAGTGCAAGGTCCTGCATCTGGGTCGAGGCTATCTCAAGCACAAAACCAGGCTGGAAAGCAGCCCTGAGGAGGAGGGACTTGGGGGTGCTGGTGGATGAGAAGCTCAGCATGAGCTGTCAGTGTGCACTTGCAGCCCAGAAAGCAAACAGATCCTGGGCTACATCAAGAGAAGTGTGGCCAGCAGGTCAAGGGAGGTGATTCTCCCCCTCTGCTCAGCTCTGGTGAGACCCCACCTGGAGTACTGGTGCCTCTGTTACAAGAGGGATATGGACATGCTGGAACGTGTCCAGAGAAGGGCCACCAGGATGAGCAGAAGGCTGGAGCACCTCTCCTATGAGGACAGGCTGAGAGAGTTGGGGCTGTTCAGTCTGGAGAAGAGAAGGCTCCGAGGTGACCTTCTTGTGGCCTTCCAGTATTTGAAGGGGGCTACAAGAAAGCTGGGGAGGGACTTTTTAGGATATCAGGGAGTGACAGGACTGGGGAGAATGGAATAAAGCTGGAGGTGGGGTGATTCAGATTGGATGTGAGGAAGTTCTTCCCCATGAGAGTGGTGAGAGCCTGGAATGAGTTGTCCAGGGAGGTGGTTGAGGCCCCATCCCTGAAGGTGTTTAAGGCCAGGCTGGATGAGGCTCTGGCCAGCCTGATGTAGTGTGAGGGGCTGGAACTAGATGATCCTTGTGGTCCCTTCCAACCCTGACTGATTCTATGATTCTAACACTGAGGTGAGGGAGGATTCCTCTCCCTTTCTGACTAGATCAGCAAAGCGATTGCGGTTCACACCATTTCTTTCCTCTGCCACAGTGGCATGGGCATAATTCTGGGCATATGGTGCCTTCACCACAGGTGCCCTTGGTGTGAGTGGGAGCACAGGAAAGAGGTTTGTTGGCTACTGGAAACACTGGGAGGCAATGAGTGATACCAATGGACACTGGGAGGGACTGAGTGATACCAAGGGGCACTGGAAGGGACTGATACCAGGGGGCACTGTAAGGCATTGACTGATACAACAGGAAACTGGGAGGCACTGAGTGATACCAGGGCACACTGGGAATCAATGAGTGATACCAGGGGGCACTGGGAGAGACAGGGTGGGTGATACTGGGTGGCATTTGGGGGCTGATGTGACACAGGACTGCAGCTCCCAGCATGCCATGGGCAAATTACATGGCTGACAGGAAGTCCTGTGGAACATGACTTCCTGTTGGCCATTTTCTTACTTCGAGGCATGCAGTCGAGACACAGTCAACTTCATGTCAGCAATCTTGTTTGCCCAAGGCATGCCAGGAGCTGCAGTCCTCATGCAGAGAGCATCCTGTCAGCCATTTTGTTTCCCCAAGGCATGCCAGGAGTTGAAGTCTGGGCACAGGGACTTTCCCATTGGCCATTTTGTTTGCCTGAGGCATGCTGGGAGTCGCAGTCCTGACAAAGGCAACTTCCTCTTGGCCATTTTGTTTGCCTGACCAAGGCATACCTGGAGTTGCAGTCCTGACACAGGGAACATGGTTGCCAGTGGACTGCCCAAAGCAGGGATCCTGCTCTAGACACCAAACCAAAAACAGTGGAAGGGAGGGGGGAGGGCAATAGGAACACTGGAAGGGACTGGAGGAAACTGGGTTTTACTGGGAGCACTGGGGAGGGATTTGCAGACCCGTGTGGACCTCTCCAGAAGCGTACAAAGCTCTGCAGACCCTAACCCTAACGGTTCCACCTGCTACTCGGTCAGCATCCAATACTGGGTCCGCCGGGCAGAAGGCTTTAATCCTGGGGCTGCCATACATTTTCTATTTATTTACAAGGAAGACTGCCTGAGCCAGCCACTCTTTTCCCAGCCACTCTTGAAGACATTTGCATGCCCCTTGATCAGGCCATTGGTTCTCTCCACAATGCCAGTTGCCTGGGGGTAATATGTGGTATGGAACACCCATTTAACCCCTTCACTGTGTGCCCAGTCTTGCACTGAGGTTGCAGTGAAGTGCGATCCATTATCACTCTGGATGCACTCAGGCATTGGTAGGATGCTGAACCAATGTTTCAGGGTCTCAATTGTCTGAGCCCCTGTGGCTGCACTGGTGGCAGTGGCCATGGTCAAGCTAGACACCACTTCTACCCAAACCAGTATGTATTTCCTTCCATGTGAGGCTTTTAGGGGCCCAACATAATCAACTCTTATCCTGGCAGATGCATTGGGTTGGTGCCAGGTTTGGGTGGTTGGTCTTCAGCCTTATCTGACATTGTGGACATGCTGAAATGATAGTCTCACATGCTGACAGGGAGACTGGCTATCCAAGAGACGTGCACTCAGTACAGATCAGCTTTTCCTGAGTGGCCCCTTTTAAGGTGTAGCCACTCAGCTAACCTCTGCCAATTCTTCCCCTCAATACTCACCACATGGATGGTGATCATGCCACGTCATCCACCTGCTGGTTCCATTTTGCAGCAGGGGGTATGTTTCTTCAAGTGCCCTTTGACCCATTCCCTTGACTGGCTTATCTCCAGCCATACTTTGGTGCTAACCACTTGCCACTGACGTGCCTCCCATTGGCAAATCCACTCTGTAGCTCCTTTAAAGGTGGCATAGAAGTCAGTGTAGATGGCTTTAGCATCATTTTCCACAACCATCATGAAGGCCCGCAGTTCACACACTTGGGCACTGCCTTCACTCTCTTCAGTGACAGTCCTGCCTGTACTGATCTCCAGGTTTGCTGCCTTGTAGTCCCATTGAGATCCCACCATGTGGGAAGAGACATTGGTAAACCAAACTCCCTCAGTGTCAGAGTCTGTGGTCACCTCTGGATCTTCATCTATCGGAGATGACTTGTATGGCTGTCCCAGTAAGGTTGTGTCTGGATTTTCTGGTTGCTGGAGCTTAGACACTTTAGTGGGACCCTCCCTTAGAGGCACAACTGAGCAATTCCCTCTAAGGTGTACCTACCACTTCCTTACGGTGGCTTTCTGAGCCATCCTCTCAGGAGGAGGGGGTTCCCTTGAGGATTGCCTTGCACTACAATTTCCTGGGAGGTGTGAAGCTTCTGTGCTTCCTTAACAGTCCTTGTAAGGGAAAGAAGTCCCTTTTTCCATTCTGAATACCTCTTTTCAGTGTCCTTAAATGCTGTAGAGGAAAACAAGAGGGCTCTACTGGGGCCTTTAGGTCCCTTCTGGTAAATGCCATAGTAGGAGGCATGTTCAGAGAACCCCTTTATTGCCCTTAAGGGAATCTTTGGATGTAGTGGAACAAATTTCTGGTAGGTCTTTAATTCATCCTTAAGGATTTTAAGTCTCTCCTCTTCACGATACCTGCCTTTGTTTTTTAATGACAGCACCGAAATTTTAATTTGCCAATCAAGCATTGGCTTTAAGGCCACCTGAGACACCCCCAGAGCTAGTGCCTGCTTGCACCAGCCTTCTCAGGGTGAATAAGACCTCTGGGATCCATGTGGGCAGTTTCTCCATTTGCCCTGGTCCCTGCCCATGTTTTGTCCAGAGTGGCACCTGGACGTATCTGGGCTGCTGGGAGGACTTGTTGCAGGAGCGGACGGTTTTACGACACAACCGCTGGCTTGTCCTATGGCGCTGCCGCAGCTTTGCCTTTACAAGAATCGTTATGGCTTTTCTTTGTCTCCATGGTTGCAAAAGCCAAATTTGTGGTCATGAGTGGACAAAACCAATAGAAACTCAGTCCATGCCGTGATGTCTTCCTGGGCATTTTTCGATTTGTGATTCCTTTCTATTGGCTTTTCAGTTGCCTCCATTTTCGCTGACGCAGGTCCCTGCATACCAGGCAAAAGCTAATAGCCCAATAAGCTAATTGTGCTGCCAGGCTGTGCAAGCCTTCAGGTTCGTGACTCAAAAATACATCATTTCCCTAGTCCCCAGCTGCTTCGTCTGAGCCTAAGAAGAGTTTATCTCCCCCTGTGTGGGACACCTGATAAACATAATCTGTGACAGATTCATCTGGCTCCCTCGCATATTTGATTGGCAAATGGCTCAGGTGCACGCTGGTGTATCGCCTGGTAATTGTGGTAGTAGTCATGGCACCACACTTGCCACTACCATCTGAAACCTCTGTTTTAGTCATCAGGCACATGTTTTTCTGTTCAATAGTGCCCTCCTTACCAAAACTCTCCTCATAGCTCACCATAGAATCATAGAATCAACCAGGTTGGAAGAGACCTCCAAGATCATCCAGTCCAACCAATCACCCAGCCCTAAGCAATCAACTAGACCATGACACTAAGTGCCTCATCCAGTCTTCTCTTGAACGTCTCCAGTGATGGCGACTCCACCACCTCCCTGGGCAGCACATTCCAAAGGGCAATCACCCTCTCTGTGAAGAACTTCCTCCTAATACGTAGCCTAATATCTAGCCTATAATATCTAACCCTGGCACAACTTGAGACTGTGTCCTCTTGTTCTGCTGCTGGTTGTCTGGGAGAAGAGACCAACCCCCACCTGGCTACAACCTCCCCTCAGGTAGTTGTAGACAGCAATGAGGTCACCCCTGAGCCTCCTCTTCTCCATGCGAAACAGTCCCAGCTCCCTCAGCCTCTCCTTATAGGATTTGTGTTCCAGGCCCCTCACCAGCTTTGTTGCCCTTCTCTGGACACCTTCCAGTACCTCAACATCTCTCTTGAATTGAGGAGCCCAGAACTGGATACAGTACTCAAGGTGTGATCATGGAAAAGTCCCTCTCTGGTTTGGACTTGGACTTTTTACAAACTTGGTTTTAGATTTGCATGGTGCACGGTCCTCAGTAACAACAACAGAGTCTCTCCTGCTTCATCCACTAGGCTTCTCTTCCCCAGCATTATCTGACGAAAACGTCTGTCCCTGTTCCCATGTTTCCAAATTGCTAGGTTCGTATGCAGAGGGGGGAGCCAATGGCTGGGTGTTCAGTGGGGCTAGTCCCAGCATGGTTCTTGCCTCTGCGTGGGCTTTTAAGGCAGCTGCAAATCCTTTGATCTGCATAACCATAGTTTCCCATAGGTTCTGGCTCCATGCCTTTTCCCTTGTCTGAATTTTATCCTCATGAATTTCAAATTTGTCCTGTGCCCGGACCACCACCAAACCCAGGACCACAGCATAGTGTTCAGCTGTGGAATCACAGAGCTCTGTATCGAAAATTGGTTCAGGAGTGCATAGCACAGAAACTGTACACCACTGTAGAGCAGGTAACTCAACAATGTGAAGTATGTCTTAGAGCCAACCCCAAGGTGGTGAAAGAAGTCAAGCTTGGACAGATTAGTAGAGGAAATTATCCGGGACAACAGTGGCAAATTGATTTCACTGAACTCCCAAGAAAGGGGGGATATAGATATCTTTTGGTACTTACTGACACCTTCTCTGGTTGGCCAGAAGCATTTCCCTGTCGCACAAACAAAGCTCGGGAGGTTACCAAAACAATGTTACAAGAAATAATACCCCGGGCTGGGGTGCCTGCTACTATTTCCTCAGACAGAGGATCACATTTTGTGGCCAAGGTAGTACAACAAATAAGTAAGATCTTAGGAATTGATTGGCAACTCCACACTCCTTACAATCCACGCTCAAGTGGACAGGTGGAGAAAATGAACCATTTAATTAAGAATCAGATAATAAAAATTGGACAGGAGGCAAAACTCCCTTGGCCAAAAGCATTACCAATTGCCCTGCTGCAAATTCGAACTAAGCAAAGGACTAAGGAGAGGCTAAGTCCATTTGAAATTCTATTTGGAAGAGCCTATGTGGTGGTAACAATGGATCCTTCTGAACCAGGGCAGTTCAGAGAAGAGATGCTGAATAAGTATGTCCAACAGATTTATAAGAATTTAAACATGATTAACAACAAGTGATTGGAACCAATGTGAGGGGACTAGACAAACCAGTTCATGATGTAGAACCTGGAGATTATGTCTACGTTAGATCTCTTTCAGAAAATCCCCTGGAACCCAAGTGGACAGGACCATGTCAAGTGTTGCTGATATCCTTCACAGCTATCAAAATCAGAGAGCAAGCTGCTTGGATACACCACATGTGAGTAAAGAAGGCAAAAGGCAGCCCTTGGAAAGCAGAAGAGCTGGGAGATTTGAAGTTGAGAATAACTCGTCAATAATGTTTACTTATCTGCTGTTATTTAAAATAGTAATAGTGGTAGCATGGGATAATAATTTGTGTGTACAAGTAATGAGAAATATAACTTTAGGGTTTAAGCTAGAATCATGTTGGTTACGTACCACTCTCCCAAATGATCAATTAGAAGTGCCACTTTATGGAATATATCGTAAGAATTGGACATTTGAAGTTAAAGTAGGTAAAGGTTTTTCAGATCTTACATGCCAATATGGAATGGGGAACGAAGAAAAGGGAACAAAGTAAGGTATTCCATGAAGTGAGCAGGTGTGGCAGTTTGGGCTGGGTGCCCCCTGCCACTGCCACATGAGATACACCTCTGGTGTCCTGGGTGCCCACCCACAGGGGTGGACACAGGAAACGACGTATTTCTACCCATAAATCCTGCACCCTATAAATCCATCTGCAGTCATTCTCTTCCTCTTTCTTCCCTCTCTGCTCCCCTGGCAGATGTCCTCTCTTATCGGGTAGTGCCGGGGGAGTATCCTCAAGGCCTCTTAGGCCTGTCTAGGCCTAATGCCAGGAGGAGAATGGAGGGGGGGGGCAGTCTCAGACCTGGCCAGCCTGAGACTTGCCTAGCAGCGGGAGGGGGAAGAAAGAGCCCTGGGGGGTTTGGGTTTACCCTCAGGTGGGAAGAAGGGAAGGATTGGGAAGCCTCTGGGAATTCTGTGAGGGGTTCTGTACGCTTTGGGATACTCTTTGTCACTATGCTTTGTGGTTTGTAGTTCTCTGTAGCTTCACCAATCGCTTTTCCATTTAAACTTTCCATCACTCTCCAATCCGTTTGTGTGAGTCTCATTCTTTTGTCCCTTTCAGGGGCAAGAGACGATCTGTCTGGCCCCAAACCAGCACAGCAGGGATGATATATCATACGGATTTTCAAACCTCTGGGAGAAGTTAACCTCGTGGATGCCCAACATTTTCTGGCTTAAACAATTATTAGTAGAAATTGTAATGATTATCATATTAATAGTAGTCTTGATTAAGGTAATTATGTGTATTGGAAAGAGTGATGTGAAATCATATCAGAGGTATAAAAATTATAAACTTAGGCATGAGTTGGAAACTGGAAATTATTTTAAGAAAATATAGTATAGGAATATTCTATTGGATGGAAGAAAGGGGGGAAATGATTGAAGAAAAGGAGGAAAGCCCAACAAACAGGAACCAGGACTTCCATCCCCTGTATAGATAATCTTTGACTTTCTGTGAAATATTGCCATCCCCTGTCATCTTTAGATAGATAACCTTGGTATAGACAGGAGGAAACAGGATTGCCTGTGTAAACCTCAACATCCCTCTGTTATTTTCACATTGATATATTTCCGAGTAAGATAAAAAGCACGGACTATATAAGTTTGTACTGAAATCTTTTTTGATACACAGGTCTTTTGGAGAGATCCTACCTGTGTCCAGCACTGTAATAAAGGCATAATACAAGAAACTTACTGAGTTTCTTGTTCTTCTCTAAATCAGTGGGGGCAGGGACTCCAGGCCCCCTCAGTCCAAACCTGGTGTCAGACTCACGCTGGCCACAGGAGAAGCCCCCCACAGCCCACGGAGCACCCAGCCCCCTGCAGGCTCACTGAGTCATCTCAGAAGAACTGTCTGCCAAGACTTGCCCCCATCCCAAAGGTTCTGCTCCAGCATTAGTCTCTGGTCCCCTGCATGGCTCCTGGAGGGCAGGGCAGGGCAGGGCAGCTAACCTTACTCTTGTGGTTCTGGATGAAGGATGGCCTGCCCGCTGCTGGCAAACGTCTGGACGATGTGGTTCTGCATCATGCCCGGTGCCCACCCAGAGCCACTTCGTCACCCAGCTCCAGCCAGCACCTCTTGGCTGCCAGCCCCAGCACCTTCTCCAGCTTCCTCAGTCTCCGCATGACGTGGATGATGTGGCCACACTCGGTGGCCTTAACTCAGCCATCCCAGGCCCCTGAGCTCCCTCTGCCTCCTCCTCGTGTCCTTCGCACTCTGTGTCCTGGCACAGGCTGAGGCAGAGCTGTGCCTGCTGATTGGCTGCAGTGCCAAGGGGGCAGGGGACCTGTCAGGGATCTATGATGCCCATTGTGTCCTGGCACCACAGCAAAACTGGGGGGGGCTGGCCCTGTCTTGCTCCAGCCCCTGGCCCCATTAGTTGCTGCGGGCAGTGGGACCTGGAGGGATCTGAACGTCACCTTGCAGCAGCTCCTCTCCTCCCCTCCTCCTCTGTGCCACTCCATTCTGGGGACCCACGGGTCAGCACCAACATCCAGTCAGGATCCCTCCCTGGCTGAGGAAGGCTGCTAGGGACACCAGCTGAGCCAGGTGGTCCCTGCCACCACTCCCTGCTGCCTGGGAGCTTCTCCTGCAGGCACTCCACATGGAACCGGTGGGACTGCAGCACCTGAAAGGGAGAGAGAGAAATGTCTTTGATTGACAAAGTCCCTTAGGAGGCCACCCTGAAGGATACAGGAGCCCAGGAACGCTGTGCACACTTCAAAGGCTCAGAAGCAGCTGTCCCTGTGTGCTGACGAACAAGTTTGGCCTGGCTGAGGAGGGACCTTTGGCTGGACCTTAAGGACACTTGAACTGAGGGGCCCAGAACTGGACACCATATTCCAGCTGCTCCAGCTGATCCTCATGTCCAACCTAAGCCTTTCCTGGTGTAATTGAGATCACTTCCTCTTGTCCTTGGGAGAAGAGACCAACCCCCACCTCATTCCCACCTCCTGCAAGAGTAGTCAGGCATTGGAATAGGCTGCCCAAGGAGGTGGTGGACTCACCATCACAGGAGGTGTTCAAGAAATGTATGGTCATGGCCCCTTCCCAGGGCTGGAGGAAGCCCCCAGTAGTGCTGCTGGTGCTAGGCAGGGATGGAGGCCTCCTTTCTCCCAGCACTGGTTTCTTCCATGGGTGCCCACCACCAGAGAGGTGCGCATCCATCCATCCCCTTAGTGGCCATCTCCAGCCCAGCTCATCCACCAGCAGGGTAAACTGGGCCTTGTTTACACTCCCCACCCACACACCTCCTGCTCTCATCAGAGAGCCATAAATCAACCAGCTCTGAAGGGACTAAGGAAGAAACGAGGATCTGAGGACGTCTGGATGGGGTCGGGACATGGTGGTGCCTTGAGATCCTCTGAGGGTGGCTGCCTGCAGGGGATGGCATTGATTCAGCAGGTCACAGGGAGCCACACTCAGCTCTCCCCCTGCACAAAACCCTATAGCTGGGCCATGTCTGCAGGGCCAGCAGCAACTCCTGGGTCAGCTGATTCATGGAAAACTTTCTTCTGCTACCTCCTCACTCCCAGGGCCTGAGGGATAGAGTGGGAGGGCAGAGCAGCCCTGGGGGCATGCACAGCAGCTGCCACATCCTCTCTGCTGGGATTTGTGCACATTGAGCTCACTGCCTTGGGCTGGGCAGCTGCACTGGGATGTGTCTCACTGCTTGGTGCCACCACTGCTGCCATCTCTTTCTTGCATTCAGGTAGGGGCTTGTAGGCAGCTGACCTTACCCTGCGTCTGTCCTGCTCAGGGTGTTTGGGGAATTCAGTGGTGCCCAGTGACAAGACACAGGGTGGCAGGCATGGACTTGACCATCAGAAGTTCCACCTAAAACATGAGGAGGAGCTTTTTTAGCTCAAGGGTGACAGAGCCTGGAGCAGGCTGCCCAGAGACATGATGGAGTCTCCATCTCTGGGGGCATTATAAACCCATCTGGACATGTTGCTGTGTGACCTTCTCTGGGTGACCCTGCCCTGGCAAGGGAGTTGGACTGCGTGATCTCCAGAGGTTCCTTCCAACCCTCCCAGTTGATCCTGTGCCAGCTTCAATTTTCCATCCCTGACAAGGCTCCCCTGAGGCCAGTCAGCTTCCCACAAGACACATGGCCCAGTACAAATCCAGACAGGCCTCAAGATCTCTAGACAGGTCCCTTTCTCTCCCCTCCTTCCTGCCACAAAAAAAGGGCAACGTGGGAAAAGGAACAAAGGAGACAAGACCCTTGCCTGTCTGATAAACAAGATGCCTCTCTGGGGTCAGAGCAACTACGCTCCCTGAGATACAAGGTCCTTGCTTCTGCCTTTTATGGTCATAGCCTGGCAGAACGCTTTCCATTGGACAGCTACACATTAGCTTCAGTGTCCCATTGGACCAAGTGACCTCTGGTATATATACAGGTGGCTAGGTAGCCTAGCCTTGCCTTGCTCAAATCTGCCTTACTCATGCTTGTTGAAGCCTTGCTCCAAACCTTGCTCAGATCTGCTGAAGCCTTGCTTCAAGCCCTGCCCTGCCTCAAGTGTCTGGTCCAGAGCTTGGGATAAAGCCACAAGCCATACATGTGCAAGCCAGAGAAGTCAGTGCCTAGACAGCCAGAGTGGCCAAGCCTGCTTCCCTTGCCACCAGAATCGTGCCGTGCCTCGCTTTACCCACGCAGGAACTACGCAAGCGCCCGTCACCAAGAGCGCCATTAACAGCCTGCTGTCCGCTGACGCCAGACCAGCCTGCAACCATGCAGTAAACCTTTCTTGCCAGTAGCCAGCCGTGCTGCGCCCATGAGAGCACCCTAAAGCCAATGCAGCAGCAGCACCCCTTATATGGGTGAAAATAGCTGTGAGTAAGGCATTCACTGCCCTTCGGGTTTAACGGTTCTTATTAAGTCTCCTTCCCGCTGTAACTGAGTGCTAACCACCCTCGGGGACCTTCTCTTTCCAAGTTGTTGCCTCCTAATTTGCATAGAATAGTTTTGTATCTGCCCTGACTGAGAATGCATAATTCCCTCTGTAAATGTATCTTCCAACCATACAAACGATCTTTAACGAGTTTTGGCAAATTTCATAATAAAGGGTTACTGTTTTATTCAATACCCATTGCCATATTGTTTTATTAATTATTGCTGTGAGAGTAACTAATAAATAAGCCTCCCCTCAACTGCAACACTGAGCAAGCACGGTCAGCGGCACACAGGCTGCTGGGGGATGTCCTCAACAGGACTTCTTTGTGCTCAGGCACTTTGAGCTATTCTCTTGCTCCTGCTGCCTCCTGCTGCCTGTGTCTGCTCCAATCCTGTCCTGCTTCCCCTCCCAGCAGATTTGTGACAGTGATCCCTGCTTTGGGTGGCGCAGAAGTGCAGTGATGCACACAGACGTGCAGTGGTGCACACTGATGTGCAGTGAAGCCACAGACATGCAGTGATACACGCAGACATGAAGCACACAGATGTGCAGTGGTGCACCCACACATGCAGTGATGCACACAGATGTGCAGTGGGTGGGAGCCCATCAGCTACAGGGGCTCCCCCTGGCCCACTGCCCCCAGCCTCAGCTACTGGGGCACCAGCAGCGCCATCACCAGCTGCATGTCCCAGCAGTAGGGAGGGGGAAAGGGATCAGGCACAGAGGAGGGAGCTGCACCCCCGCTAAGGGAGCACCACCAAATGTACGGTGGCCTCCAGGGGACATTCCCCCTCCTCCTTTTGTGTGAATGAGTTGCTCCTGCCAGCCTGGGGCACACCAACATGCCCCTGAATGCAGCTTCAGGTCTTCCTCACACTTCTCAGGTGTTTCCCAGGCTGCTGTTTTGCAAAGCAAATCCAATTATCATCCACATGCTCCTTTCTTCAGCCACACAGCCCTTCAGCTGGTCTTGCTGCAGGTCTTTATCCATGATGCCCCACAAACAGGGAGAGTCTTAGGTATTTTGAAGGGGCTGAGATGTTGTCATGATCCCTTAAAACCCGCAGAGATGTGATGCTAAGGGCTGTGGTTCAGCACTGGATTTGGTATAGTCAGAGAATGGGTGAACTCCATGATCTTGAAGGTCTTCCCTACGGCTTGGGTAGCCCAAGGCTGCTTCTTCAAGACAAGGCTGGTCCTCCTCCTTCCTCTGAGTGAGGTCCTTCAGTCACGCAGCCTGCCTCAGCCGGACTCTAGGAGTAGCCCCAACAGCGGCTCAGAGCCCAAAGGAGTCTGCTGGAGACCCAGAGCCCTGCAGGGCTTGGGCTTCACAGGAGGGTTTGGGCTTCACATCACTTGAGAGCCGGGAGATAGGGAAGTAAAACATCGGCCCTGACCCGGGAAGCTGCGGAGGCAGAAGGGAAACCCTCAGCTCAGCACTGTCCGGCCGCGGCGGCAGCCTGCGTACAGCACGGAAAGGCTTCCCGCAGGCCTCTTCGGTGTGTCACAGAAAGGTTTCCCGCGGCCGCCTGGGTGCAGCACAGAAAGGCTTCCCCCGGCCTCCTTGGTGTGTCACAGAAAGTCTTCCCCCGGCCTCCTCGGTGTGTCACAGAAAGGCTTCCCCCAAGCCGCCTCGGTGTATGAGGAAAAAGGGCTCCCCTGGACACCTCGGTGCCCCACAGAAAGGCCTCCCCTGGCACGGGAAGGGAATTATTTCCCCCAGGGCCAGCAGCTCCCTCTGCCTTGTGCTGTTCCCCAGCACCCAGCCTGTTCCCCAGCCCCCGCAGGCTCCCAGACGCTGTCAGCACTGAACACTGCTGCTGACCCTGCCCTTGGCAGCCTTTTGAAGGCTCACCAGCACCAGGGGTCCACACTTACTCTGGCACCCACTTCCCACTGCGCCAGAGCTCAGGTTCCTACCAGACTCCACCATCCAGCAAGGGGGGCTTGCAGTCCTGCAGGTCCTGGCACCACCAGCTTGGGGCACAGGTGCTGCTGCAAGTGCTGTGGGTGCCCTCCACACAGGGTCAAGGCTCAGTGATCTAAAATCTACCCCCACCCCATCACCCTCAGACCTGAAGTACTGGCATGGTTCTTGAACTGGGAACACAAAGTCAGCCTGTTCCAACCTGGGACTGCAGCAGATAGACATCCCCAAACTGGGAACACAGAAATGCTCCAAATACAAACCTACCCCTAAACCGAGCTGCTTGGACTGGAATTATTCCAAACTGGACTCTCCCTTATTGGGACCCCACAACCCCAGGAGAGCACAGACCTGCAGTCCCCTTGTGTGTTAACACAGACCCACAGGTACCTAAGGAGCAGATAGGAGAGTAACAGAACTCTGATGGGAACGCTGAAGAACGGCCCACAGCAGTGAGCAGAAGAGGCAGCTCCTTCCCCACTGGCAGCACCTAACACCTCAGAGATCAGCTGTACAACATCCAGCTGCCTGGAGTTCTCCACTCTGGACTCAAACCCCCATCTCCACCCCCTAAGCACCACTTTCTTCCTCCCCCACCACCCCACAGCTCACCCCCACTAATCAAGGAGCAGAGAAGGGGATTCCCCACTTTCTTCCTCCCCCACCACCCCACAGCTCACCCCCACTAATCAAGGAGCAGAGAAGGGGATTCCCATGATTTAACTCGTTTTATTGACTCAAAGGTAACGGCAGCCCAGCTGGGCTGTGCACATGGGGCCAAGCCCCAGTAGAAACGCAGCAGTAAGTCAGGAGCAGGGAGGGAGGGGGTGAGCTGCAGCAGGGTGCAGCACCCAGGCTGCTGCAGGAATGGTCAGTTGGGAGCAGGGGTTCATGACAGCTGCCCGCAGTCAGTGATGGTGATCTTCTTGCTCGTTTTGCCATCCTTAGAGCCACAGCGCTCCATGGCCTCCACCACGTTCATCCCTTCCTTGACACGGCCAAAGACAACGTGCTTGCCATCCAGCCTACAGGAAAGAAACAGCTCACAGCAGGCACCTGCCATGCCCCATGCACCTTGGCACCCCATCTGTCACATTACCTCCCCACTGGGGTGGGTTCTAGGAACCCCCCCATGCATGCCTCCCAACATACCACTCGGTCTTGGCAGTACAGATAAAGAATTGGGAGCCGTTTGTGTTGGGGCCAGCGTTGGCCATGGACAGGATGCCAGGCCCTGTGTGCTTCAGAATGAAGTTCTCATCAGGGAACTTCTCCCCATAGATGGATTTGCCGCCAGTGCCATTGTGGCGCGTGAAGTCACCACCCTGCAGAGAAGGGAACTCTCAAACCAGGTGCAAGGACCCTGCAGAGACTGTGAGCATGAGCAAGGTTGCCTTCCCACCCCAAACCTGCAAGCACCCAACTCCAGAATGCACCCAAGCACTACATCTCATCCAGCCACCTCCCTGCTGCAGCAGGGGTACCACGCACCTGGCACATGAACCCAGGAATGATTCTATGGAAGCAGGACCCCTTGTAGCCAAATCCCTTCTCACCAGTGCTCAGGGCACGGAAGTTCTCTGTAAAGGAAGAAAATCACCATAAGTGGCTCCTTCTGCCCAGAGCTGGGGAGAGCAGCAAGGCCTGGTGTAGCCACAGTGTGGCCAGGGCAACTTTACCAACCTGCTGTCTTCGGGACCTTGTCTGCAAACAGCTGCAAAGAGAGAAGAGGACGTTAGCCAAGGTAGGGTGAAGAGCAGCCACCACCCCTCCCCGGAGCCACCAGCAGCACACAGGGAGCCCCCGTCCCCTTCACTGCTCCCAGAGGTGATCCCGGCCATGTCCGCAGCTGCAGAGACCTCCCCACATCACACTCGGATCTGGAGGCACCCGGGAGCTCTGAGCTAACAGAGGAAGCATCCAAAGGATGCTGAGCAGCAGGGCAACTCCGTGCCCAGCATTCCATTCAATCCCTCCAGCCTGCTCAGGCAGGAGCCAAGCCGCCTCCCAGTCACTCCAGCTGGATTTGCAGTGAGCACCATCTGCACGCCGGGCAGCTCCCCGCGGGCTCTGCCACACACGCGGTCAGCCCTCCCGGAGCGCAGCCCCGGCCGTGCCGGGGATGCTTCACTGTCCCAGGGGCCAGCTCGGCAGGGCGCGAAATGCTTCGCTTCTGCCGTGACAATCCCGCCGCGATGGGCTTGCAGCTGCTCTCGCTCCGACATCGAGGAGCACCACGGAGGCCATGAAAGCATCTCCTGGTGGAAGGACGCGGCTTGCTCGGATATACAGGGTGGCTCCGGCACTGCTGCGGCGCCGGTGTGGCGGGGGACGGGGACAAAATGGCGGCACGGGCAGCCGCGGCCCCGATTCTGCAGCGGGGGAAGCCGCCGCGCCCCCCTCCCCCTCCCACAATCTCCCTGGGGCGGAGCAGGACGGCGCGGAGCCTGCCCAACGGTAATGGGCCAAGACTGCCGCCGGCCGACGCCAGGGCATGCTGCGGCAGGGATCCCCGCGGGCGGCGGCACCCCCGGGCGAGCTGTGCGTGGCAGCCGCTTCCCAAGCGACCCACGCCGCATCCCCCTCCTGGATCGGCGGCACCGGACGCTGCACCAGGTCCTTTGTTCCCTCCCTGCCGGGACTTAACGGGCCAGAGTCGCCATCCCTGCAGGAACCACGTGGAGGGAGCCGCCACCCTCACCGCTGCCATCCCCCTCCCCAGGAACGACCCCACAGCGCCGAAATGGCGGCAGCGTCCCTCCCTCGTTCGCGGCGCCCCCTACCCCCGCCAGGAAATGGCGGCAACTCCCACCCTCACCAGCCTGCTTCTTTCAGCCCCTCAGATCCCCATCCCACCTCGAAGGTGACGCGCCCCAGGGGCTCGCCGCTGGCGGCAATGTCGAAAAAGACGACGGGGTTGGCCATGGCGGGCGTGCGCTGAGCAGCAGCAACACAACCGGGCGGCGGGCGCGGCGCAGCGGAAGGAGCAGAGCTCCCCGCCGAACATTATATAGGGCTGAGATAGACCGCCTCTGCCACGGCGCTAGCCAACGGCTGCTGAGTGTGCGTCGGAGTGGCGGGACGGACAGCCAATCGTCGCTGAGGTGTCTGAGTTGAGGGGGAGAACGGGGCGAGGGGCTCCGAGCCTCGCGTCTGGGCAGGGCTGGTCGCGCATGCGCGATGCCTGCGGGGAGGTGGGAGTGGGAAGGCAGCGAGCTGGGGGTTGGGGGCTGGGCTGGGGTGGGGTTGCGGGATCGGCGGTGTGCGACAGGGCTATGGCCATGGGGCTGCAGGCGGATCCGGCAGGGCGGAGGAAGGCTAGCGGCAGCCATGCGATACGAGGCTTGCGGTGCGAGGAGCCACGGGCTTCATTTGGGTCACCCACCGTGCTTGTGGGACCGGCCTAGTTCGGGCAACCTCATGCCGCAGCCGGGCCCCGCTTCCGACATTGAGAAAGCCCATGGAGGCCCCCGGCGGGAGCAAGGCCACTCCCGCCACACCGCCCGGGGCCTGCCGGCAGCGCTGCCCACGGGTTAATAATTGGCAGCAGTGGGCACGGTTCACCGCCTCGCCTGGACGCGCCCTCGCGGGAGGGGCAGGCTCACTCCGGGTACTCACCGACGGAGGACCCCTGCCCGCGATGTGGGGATCGGGGAGGCCGTGGCCGTAATGACAAAGGACCGCGCGAGCCCCGCTGAAACGAAATCCTTTAATAGCCAGCGATGAGGAGACGAACAGGCAGCTCCACGGGGGGCCGCGGGGCAGCTGGGGGCCACCCACTACCCCCGCACCCCTACCGGGCCGGGCGCAGATGGTAGGAGGGGAAGCAGCGTGTGCACACGGAAGGGGCACAGGCCGACCCCAGCGATGCCTTTAAATACGGGGGCGGGGGGCAGTAGTGTTTCTACACTATATACAGCCTTGTGCTTCTGGGGGGAGCCCGGGCCCGGCTGCCGCTCCCATCGCAGCCCTTCGGGAGAAGTCCCCGTGTCGCAGGGGGGGCCCGGTTGGACGGCAGGCAGGGGCACGCCAGCGCTGCCCCCCCGGGCTCATGGGGGGCTTGGGGAAGGTCTGGTGCTGGGGAAATGAGGATGGCTCAGTTGTTCTCAAAGAGGGAGAGGAGGTCGTCGTTGCTGTTGCTGGGGAGGTCGGGGGGGCCCAGGTAGGAGAGCAGCTCGTCAGGGTTCGTCAGCTCGGGCAGGAGCTGGAGGCAGCAGCGTGTCAGTACCAGCACCCCTCCCTCCCCACCAGCTCCTCCCTGCCCGCTGCGGCTGGGGTCCCGAACCAGCAGCAAGACCCCCGCAGCCACCCCTCCCCGGGGTACTCACGTCGAGGGCAGGCTCTGACCCGTCGCCCGTGCCGGCCATGCCGGGTGCCGGGGGGAAGGCGAGGTCCGGGGCGTGCGCTGGGCCGGGGTGGGCCAAGGGCGGCCGTGCCGGGGCACTCCGGTGGTGCAGCGGCTGTGCCGGCTGGCTGCCCGCAGCAGGGGTGTGCAGCCCTGACTGCACCGGGGGATGGGACGGCTCCATCCGCCCCGCCAGGGGCAGCTGGTGGGTAGAGTGCAGTGGTCAGACCCCCTCTCCACTGGGTCCCCCTGCAGGGAGATGTGGCGGCCTGGAGAAGTCCCCATACCCTCAACCCAGCTGACCTGTGCGGGGAGAGGAGGTGCTGAGGGCTTCTCAGGAACCAGGAGGCTGCCAGGAATGTCAGACTGGTAGGAGATGGGGGGGGGAACCGGGGCAAAGTCGGTCAGTGTTGGTGTGCCCGGGGCACCCGGGGGCGGGAAAGGCTCTGGGAAGCCTCCTGGTCCTGGAAAGCTGGAACCTGCATGGCGAAAAGAGATGATTGGGGGTGAAGGGGACAACTGACAGTTCTGCCCTCATCCACCGTGGGTCCCCCCTCATACCCGGGGCACTGTAGTCAGCAGCAGCTCCAGCTGGTGGTGGTGGTGGCAATGCCGGGAAGGGTGCAGAGCCAGGCCCCAGGGCTGCGATCATCTCCATGATGTTGGGCAGCACCATGTGTGTGGGGCTGAGGGTCCGGCAACGCTTCAGCACCGGCCCCTCGGGCTCCTCCTTGACATGGATGTCAGGTTTGACCGGGACGGGTTTCCAGCTGCAGGTCGGGTCAATGGTGATCTCCTCATGCTCAGAGCTGATGGGCAGCAGGATGGCAGAGGGACTCAGGCTGGGGAGGAGGCAACTGCACAGCCTCCCAGGGAATGGCACAGTGCTGGCCACAGATGGGCAGAATGGGGATACTTACTTCTGGATGTAGATCAGGATGCCCAGCATGTACTGGTCCACCTCCAGCCCCTCCAGCAGGGCTGTCTTACTGCAGGCAGAGAGGGGCAGTGTGAGGGCAGGGAACCAATCCCTGCAAGCAGGGAAATTGGGGCAGGGCCCCACTCACTTGCAGACAGGACACCGCCAGGTCCCCCTCTCGCAGTTGAGCTGCAGGTAGGACTCCAGGTCGAAGCACTGCAGGGGAGAGCAGCAGCTGAACCAGCAGGGGGCAGACACAGGGTGGGAGATGCACCCCAGACCCTGCCACCACCACCCCTACCTGTATGTGCCGGCAGTCGTGGCCCCTGGCTGGGAGCTGAATCCTCCGGAAGGTGATGGGACACTTGAGGGACACCTTGATGGCTGTCTGCTCCACCCCATCCTCACCGTTGGGTCCTGGGGTCCCGGGGATGGTTCCACTGCTGAAGTTGCGTTTGACTGGAGGGAAGCAAGGGGCAACAGAAGGTCAGAACTGGGACACCAGGATCGTGGTGACACCACGGTGGCATCGTGATGGCATCTGTTACCTTTTCACCCTATCATGCACCAACGCCCAACCAGGATGTCCCCTGCACCATGCTGCAGCCCTGGACTGGGGTGTACCCCCAAACCATGCTGCAGCTCCCCCACCCCCAGAACCCTGAGGGCTCACTTTTGGTGATGCAGTGCTCGGCAGGCAGCAGCCGCTTCTTGATGAGGCCCTGCAGCACAGAGCGCACCGAAGGCCGGTGCACCAGCTGCAGCACGAAGAGGTGGGACTGCAGGGACACAGGGCCAGGGGCGCTAAGCTGGGGGCCCAGCCGCCAGCCCAGCTGCCAGCCCTGCCCCGCCCCATGCCCACGCACTCACGCAGCAGCAGGCAGTGACAGTGATCTGGATGGTGTTCCTGCCGGGCTGGCACACGTGCTTCAGGTACAGTGGCTTGTGGGAAGTCTTATTGTCGCCGCGTTCGATGCTCAGCGGTGTGGCGTTGACGCTCACCTGCACTGACGCTGGCCAGTTGGTGTTCATCTGCCGGTCCTCATGGTGGTAGCACTTGAACTGCAGCTCCAGGTCAGGCCTGGGGGGCAAGCACTGGTGTGGGCAGGGCTGTGTGTGGGCAGTGTGCCACCACCTGTGCCACCGTGCTATGCTGAGCCGTGCTGTGGACCATCGCATCCTACAGCACTTCTGACAAACCACACCATGTGCCACCACTATGTGCCACAGCACTATGCCATGCCAAGGCACACCATGTACAACCATCCCGTACAGCACTGTGTCATGCCAAGGCATGCTGGGTACCACTGCATCATACAGCACTGTGCCACACTGAACCATGCCACACAGCACAGCAGCACCATACCAAACCACACACCAGGAAGTGACAAGCTGTGCTGCATGGCACCACACCGTGCTGTACTCTGCTGTGCCACACAGCACCACACCAAGCAGCAGTGCACAACTGTACTGCTCTATGCCACACGGCTGCTGTGCTGTGCTGTGCCATGCCATGAGCCCTGCTGTCCCCCTGCTACTCCCACCTCATCATGAGGGTCTTGTAGACTGAGTCACGCAGCTGGAAAACGTGGTTGCTGACGGCCAGGTTGTGCTGCAGGCGGAAGGGCTCCAGCACCACGCCATCCCGCACCGGGAACGTCAGACGCAGCTCCTCCCCGGGGGCCGGCCCTGCTGGGGACACCATCAGCAGGGACCCTGCGCCCCGGCCTGGCCCCCGGCCGCGCCACGGCGAGCCCCACCCACCAGTCACAGACCCACCCTGAGGGAAGCTCCGCCCCACAGCCCTCCCCCGCCCCCCCTGCCCATCACACTCAGTGGTCCCACGCCAGCCCAGCTCCCCAGGGCCCTCCCCACGGGAGCTCAGCCCCTTCAGAGCCCCTCCCATTGCCCAAGAGGTGCCTCCCACTCCAGGTCCCCCTCCCAAAGCAAGCTCCTTATCGTGCAAGCCTCCCCCGAGCCCACCCTTGTCACAAGCCTCAGGATGCCCTCCCACCGGGAACTGTCTGTGAGGAGCCACCCCAGCCCAACAGTCTCTGGCACTGCCTGCACCCCCTGTGCCAAAGTCCTCTCCTCTTCTTTACAGCTCTCCCCACAGTGCCCTGCCCACAAAGGCGCAATGGCTGCAGGCCTGCCAGCGTCTGACCTCTTGGAGGGCCCTGGGGCACGGCGGGCGGGGGGGGAGTCCTCTGTGATGTGGCTCCCCCTGCCCCAGCAGCCCCCTGCAGGACACCTACCTGAGGAGGATGGGTGCAAGGAGGTGACGCTGGGCTTCATGTCCGGCAGGAAGGGCGACTTGATGTCCTGCCCCGGGGACGCGTACTGGGGCACACTGCTGCCCGGTGTCATGGGCGGCGTGGGGTTCCCTGCCAGCGGCGAGCTGGGGTACCCCGGCAGCGACCTGCCTGGCTGCGGAGGCACCGCGCACCCTCAGCACCCAGCCGGGCTGGCACTGCCACCCCCCACCCCCTTCTGCTGGACTTACCCCGTTGATGGCTGCCTGGCTGTAGCTGCTGAAGCCAGCGCCCTGCCCGTTGAACTGCTCAGCCGGCTGCGGGGGGAGGAAGGTCCCAGGGGGCTGTCATCAAGGGATGGCAGACACCCGGCTCCCCCTGCCCTGTGCCCACTGTCCGCCCTGCAGTACCTTGTAATAGGGTCCGGCACTGCTCGAGGTGGAGAGGTACTGGCCCACGCCCTGCTGCAGCCTGTGGCCAGGGTAGGAGGGGGACGGAGTGGAGGGCTGCGGGGCACTGGGGGCATACTGGGCACCAGCCGCAGCATATTGCCCACCCTGCAGGTACTGCTGTGCTGGGTATCCCTGCGAGGCCAGGGGGTTCAGTGCCAGCACCAAGGAGGGGCACGGTGCCAGCGCGCCACAGGCCCCGCCAGGGCAGCTGCTCACCTCACTGGAGTACGCCCGCTTGAGGCCCTGCCGGGGCAGCTGCTGGCTCGCAGGGGGGCCAGGGTATGTGTTCTGGGGCATCCGCTGCCCCCCATACAGGGAACTGGCGCTGGGTGCCCGCGCAGGGCTCATGCTCACAGGGGAAATGCCAGAGGGAGCCATGACGCCTGCCATGCCAGCCGGACTCATGCCAGTGGGCCCACGGGGTCCAGCATGGGGCAGGAACTGGCTGCTGAAGGGCTGTCCCCCACTCATCTGCAGCAGGGAGAAAGGGGTGGTCACAGGGCAGCCAAGGTGGCTGCTGGCTCCCTGCTGTGCCATAGCTCGGCTCTTACTGCACTGTACTGGCTCAGCTCCTGGCTCTGCTTCTCCTGCAGCGCTGCCACAGTCGCTGTGGCAGTGGCCGTGGCTGTGGCAGCAGCAGCGGCCACGGCGGCAGCAGCGGCTGCCTGGGTGAAGTCAGCTGGGGGACGGCCGGTATGCGACGGGAGCCCCATGCCAGCAGGGCCCGTGGGGCTGCCGGCGTAGCTGCAGGACAGAGAGTTGGGGAACAGGAATGTGATAGCCCCACAGCAGGGTGTGTGCCAGGATAAGGTATGCAGGGCCGCCCTTACCTGGCAGCAAAGCCTGGCCCACCAGGGTAGGTGCTGCGGCCGTAGATGCCTGGCTGCATGTAGCCCTTGCTAGGTGCTCCCTCGTTGAAGGGCTGCTGCGGTAAGAACGGCGGCGAGCTCATTCCTGTGCCGGTGCCAGCCATGCCAGGCAGCAGCGGGGTGCTAGAGTTGCCTCCCCCGGGGCCCATGGGGCTGCCAAAAACCTAGAGGATGGCATCAGGGAGCAGGGGGTCAGGCGGGGTACAGCCCTGCCCATTCGCAAGGCAGGGGGGGAGCGCAGGGGTGGGGGCCTCGGGTGCTTCCGGGTACCTGGCTCTGGGAGGTGTTGCTGACACCCCAGACGGTGGTTACCACGGAGAGGGATCCCGCGGGCTGATTGGAGCTCTGTTGCCAGGGAACAGCCTCATATGCAAATGAACCATCACTGGAATAAACCCAAATTAATGAAGAGGAGCGAAGGAGAGGCCGGGGGCCACGTCCAGGGGGCACCCGGGGTGCCGGCGCTCACCCGTGGGGCGTGGGCGGCAAGGAGGGTTTCATGGGGTTCATGGGATTCATGGGCGGCAGGCAGGCACAGGCTGGGTCTTCTGAAGCCGCGGTGGGCGCTGCGGAACACCGTCACCGCCACCGAGGCTGCGGGAGTCAGAGGAAGTGGCGAGTGAGGGGGCGGCCGGCCCCGGAGGGGCAGGAGTGGGGGATGCCTGGAGCCTACACGGCTTCCCCCGGCTCCGGCACCAGGACTGAGCGTCCTGCTCGGCCTGGCACGGCAACCTGACCAGCAAAGCCCGGCCCCGCCGCCGGGCGAGGAGCTGGGAGGTGTCCGTGGGCCCCTCGGAAGCCTCCCCGGAGCCAGCCCACCGCGGTTCCCCCCACATTCCCCGCGGACACCGACTCGGGCTCGAGAGCCGCGGGGTCGGGGGCTTTCCCCATGCCTGTGGATGGGGGAAACCGCGAGGCCTTCCCAGGGCGTGACCCAGGGCGAAGGGGCGGACGCGACCACCTTGACATCACCCCCTGCCCCCGGCCGGGAGCCGCCCGGGGTATTTCCAAAGGAAGGGGAACCCGGGGGTGGTGCTCCGGGGTCACCCTGGCGCTTTCGGTTCCCTGCGGGAGGACGGCGGGGGGCGTGGTGGTGGCCACCCGAAACGGGCCATCGGGAGGTGTCACCGCGGGGCCACCAGCCACGGTGCGCCCCCGCCCACGGTGACAGCCCCCTCCTTCACCTTTCGCGGCCGCGAACCCGGCAGCACCGCGGGGCCAGGCCCCGGGCCCGGGCCGCCCTCCCCACACCATTGCCATGGCAACAGCCCCTGAGCACGGCGCCCGGGGGTGCACGAAGCTGCGCGCAGGGCCAGGTCCTGCGCGTCCCCCACCGGCCAGCCCCGCCGGCCAGCCCCGCCGGCCCCGGCGCCGGCCCCGACCCCGGCCCCGCACTCACCGTCGCGATCGGCCCAAAATGGCCCTGGCGGCGCCGGGAGCGCGCGGCTGCGCGGAAGCTGCGCGGGATTTTTAGCCCGCGCGCGGCCGCGGCTCCATGGCTGAGCGGGCGGGGCGGGGCGCGCAGGGGCGGGGCGGGGCCGAGCCGGGCCGAGCCGAGCCGGGCCGAGCCGAGCTGGGCCGGACCGAGCCGAGCCCGCGCCACCGCCGCGCACAATGGGGCCGCGAGCTCATCGGTGTGCTCGGCCCGCCCCGCCCCGGCCAGGCGCAGGCAGCCGAGCACCGAGCAGCGGAGCGCGAGGAGTGTGACAGCGCGACACGGGGCGACCGCGAGTGCCACGCGTGTGGGTACCGCACGGTACCGAGAGGTGCGTGGGGCGAGTGCACGCGTGTCCGTGAACAGGGTCGCGCACCCTTTTCGGGATGACCGTGGGTGATGTGACGTGCGACAGCGCGGGCACCCGCTGCCAGGCTGCACCCGCGCCCATAGCCCAGGGAGGTGCCAGGAGTCGGTGTTTACTGGAGAAGCTGCAAGTGAGCCCCCGCCGGGAGGCTCCATCCCGCACTCCCCCATACAGCTTCCAGCCCAGGGCCTCTAGAGCAGCAAGGGCTCCCCGCCAGAGTGGGCAGAGGGGCCCGGGCTCCGCAAAGCCCTGCGGGTGCCGTTGAAGCTTGGTGGAGGCCAGTACATCCAGCCCTGCCTGGGCCCTGCCCCGGGGGTCGTCACCCAGTCCCATTCCCCTGAAAGCAGCAGGGGCTGCAGGACCAAGTGCAGCACCAGACTGGGAGCAACTGGGAGGTGGCTGGACCCACGGCACGGGACGTTGCCAGAGATAAGCTCTGGCGACCGACCTCTAGTGGGCGACAGAGGGGCTCAAGGTCCCACCCATCATGGGTGGGAGGGCTGCTCCTGGCTGCTCTCAACCAACCGCAGGAGCAGCTGCACCGAAGGTGGCCCCGGCGCAAGCTAGACAAGGACTGCAGGCACCAGCGTAGGGTTTGACGGGGTCTGTAGTTGAGGAGGGAGGAGGAGAGACCAGCAAGGGACAGACACAGACGGGACTGTGCTGCCAGCAGCAGGCTGGCACTCAGGCCAGGCCCTTGAAAGCGTCGAGGTTGAAGGCCGTGTCGAGGAGCCGCTGCAGCTCCGTCAGGTGAGTTTTCTTGTTGCCGGTGGCAGGGGCAGCTGCTGGCTCCCGCCCTGCATACCTGTGGGGGAGAAGGTGGAAGGTGAGGGTGGGCTCTGCATTACTGAGTGTGTCCCCCAGCAGCATAGCCAAGGCCAGGCCCCTACCAGACGGGCTTGGCGCGGTTTATGGTGGTGCGCAGCCGGGGTTTGACGTAGTCATAGTAGCCCTGGTTCTTGTGCTCCTCCTGGCACCACACCAGCTCCGCAGCTGGGTACTTCTCAGCCTCCTGCTGCAGCAGGTCAAAGGGGAAGGGCGAGAGCTGTGAGGGACACAGAGCGGCATCATGGTGCTGTCACAGGAAGCCACAGCACCCCTCAGCCTGGCCCGTGCTCACCTGCTCCACCCTGGTGATGGCCACGGTGCCCTCCATCTGCCGTGCCTTGCGCTCACGGGTCAGGTCGTAGTAGACCTTGCCAGTGCAGAGCAGCAGCCGCTGCACCTGATCAGGGCACTGCGCCGCAGGGCCACTCTCAGGGATGACACGGAGGAAGTGGGTGCCTGGAGAACCACAGAACCACTTGGGTTTGGAAAAGCCTCTGATGTCATCCAGTCCAACATCAACCCCACATCACCACAGCCATTAAACCATGTTCCAAAGTGTCATGGCCACATACTTCATGAACACCTCCAGGGACAGAGACTCTACCACCTCCCTGAGCAGCCTGTTCCAAACCCTGAACCTATTGTTCTTCCTTTCCAACCTAACCCTCCCCTGGTGCAACCTGAGGCCATTTCCTCTGTTTCTGAAGCATGGTGCAGCAGCCATCCCCCATAGGCCTGTGTCAAGATGACAGCTGAGCTACTGCAGCCCTTAGAGGTCTTGACTGTGAGGGATGCCCACACTGGAGCCATCCAAGGCTGGGAGGATCATAGCCCACAGAAGGGACCCATGCTGGTGGGAGAAGCCTGTGGAAGGCTGTGGGACCAACTGCAGCAGTGGAGGACTCTGAGTTTGCCCATGAGGAGGAGAGAGCATCAGATGGTGTAAATTAAAATTATTTTGTTTCCCCAGATCACAGAATCAGAGAATGGTTTGGGTTGGAAAAGCCTGTGAGATACTCCAGTTCGACATCAGCCCAACACCACCACAGCCATCAAACCATGGCCCCAGGTGCCATGGCCACATGTTTCTTGAACACCTCCAGCAGGGGGTACTCCACCACCCCCTGGTGGGGAGGATGCCACAAGAGAGGATGGCACCATCACTTATAGCAGCCTAGGGCACCATATTGGCAGCTGCCTGGGCAGGCAAACAGGCAAGCAGAGCCAGGCCAGGTGATGCTGGGCCTACCTCCAGGCCAAACCATCACAGCTCAATGGGACTCAGGGCTGCCAAACCCCAGCCATGGCACTCTAATGGGTAGCAGCACCATGGCAAAACCTGCAAAGCTGAACTACACCTTTCCAGGGTGCCAGCCTGCACCAGTGAGGGGTGACTCCAATTTACTGGGTAGATGGCCTCAGCTGGCACATGCTGGCTGCATGCCACTTGGGTGCTGGAGGGAGCAGGGAGGGAGGAAGAAAGCCCCTGTGCCATGCTGGTGCAGAGCTTCCTGGGGCATGGGCTGTCTACAGTGGTCTGATGTCCATGGTGTCAGTCTCACATGGCTGCCCTTTGGCATGGGGAGGCTGCTGCAAGGTGGACTTTACTCAGAGCAGCCAGCTCCTGCCCTTCACCCTTCATCCCATGGCAGGGAACAGGCACTTCTGCCCTGATTGTACCTGGCAGCATGTCGTCAAAGCTGGAGCGGGCTTCAGGGTGGCGCAGCAGTGACTTTGGAGTGAAGATGATGAGCTGGGGTGGAGAAGAGGCAGAGCAAAGTGGTCACAACCTCAGCAGAGCCTCCCCAGCAGGCACACGCCAGAGCACGTTGCTGCTGCCCTCCCTGCCTGGGCACAGCAGCAGCCACGAGAGGTTTGCTCCTCAATCAGCTGCCAGGCTCTGCCAGACGGGGCACCAGTTTCTCATGACACCAGCTATCCCAGCTTGGGTTTCCCCTGAGGAGGCTGAGGTGCTGTCAGGCACTTGCCTGCCCCACAGCTGGAGCTGAAGGCAAGTGGCATTTACTGATGCCTGCCAGCTTCAGCACCTCTGATGTCCCCATGGAGAGCAAGGAAGGGCCTGCAGCCACCCTGGCCTGCACGAGTCAGTTGGCAGTGACCACAAGGTCCTTGGCCCGGGCAGAGGCAGACTGCCCAGGCTGGCTGCTAAGCTGCAAGAACAGACCTGCCGTGAGCCCTGTCCAGAGGCTTGGCAGGGATGTGGGGCAGGGACGCCCTGGGAGCAAGCTGGGCACAGTGCAGCTGGCACTGACTGGTTTGTGGAGGGGCAGAAAGGGCTGGCACTGGCACTGACCATTTTGTGGAGGGAGAGGAGGGGCTGGTACTGACTGGTTTGGGGAAGGGCAGCAGGGGCTGGCACTGACCGGTTTGCGGAAGGGCAGCAGGATCTGGCGCCGCAGGACGTGGAAGAAGTTGGCAGGAGTGGAGCAGTTCACCACGATCCAGTTGCAGTCGTAGAGCTGGCGCACGTCAAAGTCATCCAGCACCTTCTGCCTCGGCAGGCAGGGGGCATTGCAGGAAACATGAGGTGCCCCTTGGCCTCACAGCCCCAGGAGCAGGCACAACCTCCCTGCTCGGCCCTCCCACCCTCCTCTCCCCATTCAGAGCACACCTGGGAGAGGCTGCAAGCCTGTGCCCTTCACCTTGGGCTGCCCAGCAGCCCCCTGCCACATCACCCTTGGCACCACCTCTGCCTCATGCTGCCAGCAATGGTGGAGCTGCAGCCTGGGCACTGGCTTCAGCCCCTTTCCCCCAAACCTCCAAGCCAAAGCAGGAGCCCTGGGCTTGCCACACCTGCCCCCAGCCCACCCAGCAGTGGCTGCCACCCTCCCCCCTGGCAGGCAGAGTGGCTGTGCCCCCAGGGCAGCCCCACTCACAGGGAAGACGTCAGGGTCGTCGTTGCACATCTGCAGGAACCGCTCGGGGCGGGCAGAGGAGTGCTCGGGACCCTGTGTGGGGACAGCGAGTGTGGGGCACAGCTGGCACCAGCAGCTGATGCCAGGCACCGCTGTGCTCCTAGGAGTGCTACCTACCCACCACTGCCCTCAGCTCAGTCTCTGGTGCAAGCAACGAGCAGCCCAGAGTGCCCCTGACCTGGGAGGAGTCCTTACCATGCCCTCCATGCCATGGGGAAGCAGCAAGACGATGCCATTCTGCCGCACCCACTTGGCCTGCCCGGGGCAGATGAACTGATCGATGATGCACTGAGCAGTGTTGTGGAAGTCCCCAAACTGCGCCTCCCACAGCACCAGGGCGTTGGGGCTGGCCATGGCAAAGCCCAGCTCGAATCCTGAGGGGCAGAGGAGAAGCCAAAGGCTTGGTCAAGCCCTGGCACCAGGCTCAGCCCCGGTGCCAGGCTCGGCCCTAGTGGGCAGAGAGCTCACCCAGGACGCCATACTCTGAGAGGGAGCTGTTGCAGACGGTGTAGGGAGCCTGGTTGGGCCAGAGGTGGTTCATGGGGATGCAGGTCCTCTTGTCCACGTTCTGGTCGTGCAGGACGTGGTGGCGATGGCTGCAACAGGAAGGAAAACAGAAAGTGTCACTTCATTGTCACCCTTCTGCAAGGGCTGCAGTCGGCTTTACAGCCACCGAAAGCTCCACCTGAAGGTGCCCCTCTCCACGTCCTGGCCGCTCAGGCGGATGTGGATGCCCTCCTTCAGCAGGGAGCCAAAGGCCATGTACTCTGCCAGAGCCCAGTCCACTGTCCGGTTCTTCACCATCTCCCCACGGGTCTTCAGGATTCGGCTCAAACCTGCCAGGCAGAAGCCAAGTTCACAGCTCCAGGAACACCACAGCTGTCCCACAGACTGCCAGTGCTGGGGGCAGAGGTGCCTGGGGGCAGTGGAATGGATCCACCTCTGCCGGAGGAGGGAAGGAACATATACAGATGTATATAAAACCCAGTCATGAATGGCAATGCATTCCCCCACAACACATGGAAGCAGGCCTAACGTGGGGAAGCAGGCTGGTGATGGTGTGCTGGTTTCCAGACAGACAGATCCTCTCTTGCACCAAGAGGGACAAAAGAATGAGACTCACACAAACGGATTGGAGAGTGATGGAAAGTTTAAATGGAAAAGCAATTGGTGAAGCTACAAAAGACTACAAAGGATAGTGCCAAGAATATCCCAAAAGCATACAGAACCCCTCACAGAATTCCCAAAGCTTCCCAGTCCTTCCCTTCTCCCCACCTGAGGGGTAAACCCAAAACCCCCAGGGCTCTTTCTTCCCCTTCCCACTGCTAGGCAGGTCTCAGGCTGGCCAGGTCTGAGACTGCCCCCCCTCCATTCTCCTCCTGGCATTAGGCCTAGACAGGCCTAAGAGGCCTTGAGGATACTCCCCCACCGTTACCCGATAAGAAAGCATCTCCCATGGGAGCAGGGAGGGAAGAAAGAGGAAGAGAATGACTCTGCAGATGGCTTTATAGGGTGCAGGATTTATGGGTAGAAATACGTCGTTTCCTGTGTCCACCCCTATTGGGTGGGCACCCAGGACACCAGAGGTGTATCTCATGCGGCAGTGGCAGGGGGCACCCAGCCCAAACTGCCACATTCCACCCCTTATTTCATACCCATAATTCCTGCACCCAAAACATATCATCAGATTAGAAACAATCCTTAGATGACATGTCTGGCAAAGTCCAAGTCTCCATCTGGGCGTCCTTCCGAAAGGTCTCTCCCTTGGGCTCAGGTAACCTCCCAAGAGCTGCTCCTTAGTTCACTTCAACTACAGCTCCCTCAGGAACTAATTCTCATGGACTCACAGAAGCATTTGGGTCGGAAAGGACCTTCAGAGGTCACCTAATCCACCCTGTGCCATGGGCAAGGACATCTTTAACTAGAGTTGGTGGCTCAAAGCCTCATCTGACCTCACCTTTAATACTTCTGCTGGAGGGGCACCCCCAGCTGCTCTGGGCAGCCTGGGCCAGGCTCTCCCCACCCTCAGTGTCAAACATTTCTCCTTCTCTCCACTCTCAATCTCCCTGTTTTAGTTTCAAACCATCCCCCCTTGGCCTGTCCCAACAGGCCCTGCTCTAAACTCTGTCCCCACCTTTCTGCTCAGCCCTTGAAGCACTGAGAGGCCACCAGAAGGATTCCTGGAGCCTTCTCTTCTCCAGGCTGAACACCCTCAATTCTCTCAGCCTGGCCTCACAGCAGAGGGCTTCCAGCCCTTGGATGTTTTGGGGTTTTTTGTGGCCTCCTCTCAGTCTGCTCCAGCAGGTCCATGTCTGTCTGGTGCTGGATGCAGGGCTCCAGGGGAGGTCTCAGGAGGATGGAGTACAGGGGCAGAATCCCTGCTGGCCACACGGATCAAAGGTCCCTTCCAGACCACGTTCCAGCCCTATCCCGCATCTTCTCTGCCACAAATGCCAGCCTGGCACAGCTCCCACAAGCTCCTACCTCCATGGATAGTGAAATCCTCCACGGGCACCGAGCTGGCCACTTGCCCAATGTGTGTCAGGTCCTCCTCGTTCAGCCCAGTGGAGGGGCAGCTCATGCTCCGTGGTTGCCCATCCAGAGTGAAGAAACCTGCAGGGGAAGGAGCAGTCCAGTGCCTTGTGTAGGCCCTGCCCAACTCCATATGAAGAGCTCAGGGCACCCTCAAGCACAAGTTGGGATGCCAGGAACTGTCCAGAGGTCAGGCTCTTGCCAGCAACCTCCAGCACACTGCTAGTGACTGACCAGGCCAGGGTGAGTCCAGCCAGTGCTTGATGTGCAAAATCTTCTCATCCTTGGACCTGGCATGGGCCTCCTCACAGATCTTATCATACTTGGCAATCTCCTCCTGAAAGGCAGAACCAGGAGGTGGAAAAGCATCACTGAGGGGTTCCCAAACAAGGATGCCAAGTCTGGGGGCCTCGTAGTGAGCTTGCCAGGATGCTGAAGGCACAGCTGGTCCCCACAGTGTAGTGCAGCTCAGCAAAGCTCCTGCTGGAGGCCCCTGGCCCCTGAGAGACCAAACCAACAACTCGATTCCAACCCTGAAGATGCTGCAAAGCAGCCCTGGGGCAACGAAGAGCAGGCAAAGCTGCTGCCAAGGCCCCACACATCCCCAGGCCACAGTGAACTGAGGGCTGCAGAGCCCAGGTCAGCTCCAGTGCTATGTGGCCTATGCTGCACTGATCAGGCCTTGAAGGAGGAGTTCTGGTGCTGCTCAGAACTGACAGGGTCCAACACCAAGCCCTGGATCCTACCCAGGGTCTGCAGCGCTCGCCCAGCCCTAGCACAGCTCTGCCAACTTTAGGTGACAAGGCCAAGCAGAAACAGGCCTTGGCACATCCTGCACAGCCAGCTCTGAACCAAGGGAAGATGTTTTCCCTGTTGATGCTGCCCTCAGCTTCCCTCCCAGGCCCCAGGGGACAGTACCTCATATTCTGGTTGATTGACCACTCCCTGGGAAATGAGCAGCTCTGCGTATTTCTGCAGCACAGGCTTCTGCTTCCGGATCTGCTTGTACATCAGGGGCTGGGTGAACATGGGCTCGTCCATCTCGTTGTGACCATTGCGTCTGTAGCACACCTGCCAGCAAGGCACAGAGCCCCTGAAAGCAGCTGCTTGGAACCTGCAGCTCCAAAAGCAGTCACTGGGTCACAGGATCACAGAAGTAGTTAGTAAGTGAGGTATGGGCTGTGGCAGAACAGTGCAGAAACAGAAGGCAAAAAGCTTTGGGATAAGCTACAGAATGTCAGAGTTGGAAATGATTTCCAGAGATCACCCAGTCCAAGCCTGCCAGAGCAGGGTCACCCAGGGCAGGGCACACAGGAACATACCCAGGTGGGTTTGGAAAGTCTCCAGAGGAGACTCCACAACCTCTCTGGGCAGCCTGCTCCAGGCCTCCAGCACCCTCACAGGGACAAAGTTTTCCCTTCTGTTCCCCTGGCACCTCCTCTGCTCCAGCTTGCCCCCAGTGGTCCTTGTGCTGCCCTCGGACATCCCTGAGCAGAGCCTGGCTCCAGCCCTGCACAGCTTTATCCCCAGCACTGAGGGCAGCCCTCAGGCTCCTCTGCTCCAAGACCCAAGCTCCAGCTCCCTCAGCCTGGCCTCACAGGAGAAGTTCCACTGCCTGCAGCAGCTTTGTGGCTCTGTGCTGGGCTCTCTCAAGCACTTCCCTGAGGTCCTTCTTGACCTGAGGGGCCCAGAACTGGACACAATATTCCAGGTGTGGCCTCAGCAGGGCAGAGGAGAGGGGAAGGAGAACTTCTCTGACCTACTCACCACACCCTAGGATGCTGGTGGCTTTCTTGGCCACCAGGGCACATTGCTAGCTCATTGGCATCCTTCTGCCCACCAGGACCCTCTCCTCTGCTCTGCTCTCCACCAGCTCAGTCCCCAACCTCTACTGGTCCCTGGGGTTGTTCTTCCCCAGACGCAAGAAGTGCTAGGAAGGGTCTGAAAAAGCCCAGGAGGGACCAAAGTGTACCCCCTCAACATGGGACATGAGGGCAGGCTCCATCCAGGGAACACTGTCATCTCCTGAGTGCTTCCTTGCTTTGCTCCCCACTACCTCCTTCCTCCCCTCACACCAAACACGAGGATAAAACACACCCCAGAAGGTATGGATGAGCAGCCACAGCAGAGCCTCATCTCTCAGACGAAGCCTGGTGGAAGGTGCCTTACCAAGTCCACCACCACATCCTTGTGGAAGGTGCTTCTCCACTCTGCTGCCACATTGCAGACATAGACGACGGCCTCGGGGTCATCGGCGTTGACGTGGAAGATAGGGGCGTTGACCACACGGGCCACATCGGTGGGGTACGGGGAGGAGCGAGCCATCCTGGGGTCTGTGGTGAAGCCAATCTGCAGGGGGGCAGGGCATGGCACTGGCACGGTGCAGGGCTTGCAAAGCAGCACCCACAGCCCGGAGGGCAGCTCGGGGGTGTGCTATGGCTCTGCCCCTCAGCACAGCCCATCCCCATCTGCCACACTTGGGCCAGCATCCTGTTGTATCCCTGGGGACAGACTGCTCCCAGTGAGAGGGCTCTGGTTTAGAGGAGGACACAACAGGGCAGCCTAGCGTGTCCTTGCATGATGGGCATCAGATTGCACCACCCCTATGCCAGGCTGGATGCCAAGGCTGCTGCTGTCGAGCTTCCTTGACACACAGCTAGGTGCAAAGCCCAAGACTCCGGCAGGGAATCAGCCACTGCCTGCAGCCAACAACCATCCAGGCCTGAGCCTGCAGCAGAGCCCAGGCTGGGGGACCTTGAGGACATGGGGACCTGCTCCTCACCTGGTTGTTGACCACCACGTGGACAGTGCCATGGGTGGTGTAGGAGGGCAGGTCACTCAGGTGGAAGGTCTCATACACGATGCCCTGCCCCGCAAAGGCAGCGTCCCCATGCAGCAGGATGGACATCACCTGGGGAGGGGGAGCCAGGGGTCTAGTTGGGATGGAGGGCAGGGGAAGCCACCAGCAAAGGGCCCAACTCTCATCCCCATGAGCCTTTGGTATCCCAGACAGGACACAGAGCAGCTGGCTCACACATCTGCTGCTCTCTGCTGGGGGTCAGAGTGGAGCTGGCCATGGGTGGTGGCCTCCAGGTCTCCACCTGAGCAGGGAGAGCAGACTCAGGGTGCCTCCAGCAGACACTGGGGTGGCACCAGGTGCGCAGGGCCTGAGAGGTAAATCCCAGTCCCAAGCACACACCTCAGAGCTACCTGCTGCCTGGGGGGAGACAACAAAAACGCCCCATTGCCCCTGGCTGTCGCCCCAGACCTTTGGGCAGGAGCTGGGCCAGGAGCTTGCTTGGGTGGTGATGTTGGGTGCTGAGGATGCAGCCTGCCAGCCAGGGCCAGGGTTTGTCTGTTTATATCCAGCCCTTGGGGTGCAGGAGGCCCTTTGGATCTCACCCTTTGCATCTCCCCCTTCCACTCCTCGGTGCTGGAGCCAGGTCTGCAACAAACCAGCCCTTAAACAGCCCCCACCAGCCCCCTCCCCACCTGGCTGCAGGCAGCTGCCCCAGTGCTCATCCCTGGGCATGGTGAGGTCCTTCAGCTGGAGACTCCCACTGTTGAGCCCCCAAGCTATGATGCTTGGGTTAGCTTTCAGAGGATCCCTCCTTTTCCTGCTCTCCAACCAGGGCTTTGGGTGTCCTGCTCCCCACAGCCCAGCCAGGAGAAAGCAAGAGCCTGGGGTGGACAAGCCCCTACCAGAGCTCTCCCCCAGCAGAGAAGAAAGTCAGGGTGATGGCAGGATGGCAGCAGAGGAAGGGGCATGATGGCCCAAAGCCACCTGGGCTTCTTCACTTTGCCACCAGCCTACCCCATCCAGCCTGGGTGACCTCACTGGGGTGTCCCAGCACCACTCACCTTCTTCCCCTCCGTGTCCCCACAGTAGAACTGCTCTGCCTTGGTCTTGCCCTGCACAACAGGGTCAGCTGCCTCCAGGTGGGAGGGGTTTGCCACCAGGGACAGGGTGATGTTCCTGTCGGTGACGCGGTTGATCCGCCGGTGGTACATCCCCAGGTGGTACTTCACATCCCCAGAGCCCTGTTGAGGGGCAGAGGGAAGTCACCCCAGGATCGTGGATGGCTTTTGGACCATGGAAGGAGGCCTGAGGCAGGGCAGCACTGCACCATGGCTGCATTCTCTGGTGGCACTGGCAGCAAGCAGTGGGCACTCACTCACTGCAGGAGCTGTCCTAGCACCTAGCAGAGCAGAAGTGGCTTGTTCCAGGTGCTAAAGGGCCAGCAAAGCTCAGGTGAGCACCAAGTCCACCTAAGAAAGGTTGTGTGTGCAGGGGGAAACACTGCAGAACAAGCTCACCAAGCTCTGCTCTGGCACAGTACAGCCATGCCTGGCCCCACTGGCAGTACCCTGCAGTTGCCATCTGGAGCACTTCGATGCCCCAAGCTGCTGCTTCCTCATCTCTAAACCCTACCTGAAGGCCATGGCAGGATAGAGCCAGCCTGGCCCAGCTTCACAAAAGCCAAATTTTCCCAGATGATGGAGCTGGAATCATGGAATTGCTTGGGTTGGAAATGCCCTCTGAGATCACCCAGCCAAACCAGCAACACCATGGCATCAACCATGGCTCCAAGTGCCAAGGCCACAGGTTTCTGGAACACCTCCAGGAATGGGGACTCCACCACCTCCCTGGGCAGCCTGTGACAATTCCTGCCCACTCCTGCAGAGCAGGAATTGTTCCTCATCTCCAACCTAACCTTCCCGTGGCATGGGAACCTTCAGGGCACAGGCACACTGCCCTGGCACAGCCTGCAGCAGTTCAGGCTGTGAGGCTTTTGGAGCTGCTTTAGGACCCTGCATGGGGACCAGGGGCTGCTGCAAGCCAACCTCTGCTCCTGGCCTCCTTCCCCTCACCTTGTTCACCCCAAGGCTGCTTTACCCCTGTGGGGAGCTGCTGAAGGCCCAGCCTGTGCTGCAGGCACCAGCAGCAGCCTGGGTACAGGTCACCACCTGGGCAAGAGCAGCCCAGCACTGGCACTGATGTGAAGGCTGCAGTCACACGGGCAGGGCTGTGCCATGTAGAAATCCTTGTGATGCTGATGCCATCAAGTGCCACCACAGCCCGCAGGAACTAGATGGGGACAGGCCACAGCAGGCTGCTGCAGGCAGCACAGGACATTCACTCACCTCATCAGCAGCCTCCAGCTTGGAGTCAAACTGGCAGAAGATCTGCTCCAGTTCTTTCCTGATCACATTGGCAAGCACATTCAGGCGGCCCCTGCAAACCCAGGACTGCTGTTGGCAGCCAGCAGCACCAACCTGCCACCAAGTGCCAGCAGGGACCTGCCACCCCTCACTGCCACACAGAGGCTGTCACAACCCCACTCCTCCTGCAGTGGCTGCAGGGTCACCCAGGTAGGAGGCTGAGAGGGAGACTGCAGATGGGGACAGCCCAGCCACCACCCAGGGAATGGACCTTTCAGAGCCATCCACTCCAAGCCCCTGCAGTCATCAGGGACATCCCCCACCAGAGCAGGTTGCTCAGAGTCCCAAATAACCTAGTCTGACCTGACCTCCCAGGCTTGGGGCAGCTCCCATCTCTCTGGGCAGCCTGGGCCAGGCTCTCCCCACCCTCAGTGTCAAACATTTCTCCCTTCTCTCCACTCTCAATCTGATTCTTTGAGCCTAGACCATCCCCCCTTGGCCTGCTCAAAACTCTGCCCCCACCTTTCTGCTCAGCCCTTGAAGCACTGCAAGGCCACCAGAAGGTTTCCTGGAGCCTTGTCTCCAGGCTGCACAACCCCAACTCTCTCAGCCTGGCCTCACAGCAGAGGGCTTCCAGCCCTGCCAGCATTGCTGTGGCCTCCTCTGGCCCTTCTCCAGCAGGTCCCTGTCTGTGCTGAGGACTCCAGAGCTGCCCCAGCACTGCAGGGAGGGTCTCAGCAGAACACAGCAGAGGGGCAGAATCCTCTCCCTGCCCCTTCTGCCTACACTGCTGGGGACCAGCCCAGGACAGGGCTGGGGCTCGTGTCCAGCTTTGCACCCCAAGTCCTCCTCAGGGCTGCTCTTCAGCCCTTCACCCTCAGCATGGACTGATACCAGGGCTTGTCCCAACCCAGGCGCAGGACCTTGCACTTGGCCTTGTAGAACCTCATGAGGTTCACACAGCTCCACTTCTCCAGTCTGTCCATCCTGACAGCTGCTCCAGAGAGGGCAGGCTGAGTCCTGGCCTGGGACTCCAGCTCTGCCACGCACACCTCCACCCCTCTGCAGGTGAATTCACAACCAAGCAGAAGCTAAAACCAGCAGGATGGGCAAAGAGCAGCCAAGGCTTGAGCTCTCTAGCTAAGGTTCAGCATCAGCCAAAACCAGTTAGGTGATGGCAGGAACCAGTCTGCTCTCCAGTACTGCACCATCCCCCTCCTCCATGCCTCAAGCACCACTGTGGAGAGAGGCAGGGTTACCTGTGGGGCATCCCCATGATCACATAATCCACTCCCTTCTCACTTGACTTATCAATGATGGTCTTTAAGGCTGGGATCAGCACCTCACAGCCCTCCAGACCAAAACGCTTCTCTGAAGACCATTTCCGATGGAGAAACTCCTCAAACCTGGGAGGCAAAGGGACAGAGGGGTCAGTGCCAGAGCTACAGCTGAGGGCACCTGGACAAAGGATGGGATGGCACCAAGGGAGCTACAGCACCAACAATGGTTAAGCAGACTATGCAGCAGCCCAACAGCCTTCCCAGTCACCTGTCACCTTCTGCAGAGCCCAGCTGGCCACCCCCCTCCCCTGACACTGTGCTGCACTCAAGCCTTATTTTTAGAGCTTTTCTTTCAGGCTCATCCAGGTTTGGGGGCTCTGTGCCAGCCCTGAGCCTGCCAGCACACTGGTGTCACCCTGCTGATTAAGCCAACCGTGCCAGCTGACATCAAGAGATGACTCAGGTGGTGTGACTGTATCGCTCCAGCTGGGATTAAACCCCCCTGGCTGGCAGGAGGTGAGAAGGTTATGTGCAGGTACCTGGTGGAGCGCACCAGCCGGGCCAGCAGTGTTCGCTTCTCCTCGTTGGTGAACTGCATGATGCCAGGGGTCTCAAACTTCTGCCGGATCCACTGGCACTGCTCCAGGTCGTTGATGAACATGAACTCCACACCAATGTGCTGGCAATAAGCCATCTGCCCAGGTGGGATGAGAAGGGCCATGAGACAACAGCCAGGGCTCCAGCACCTCCTCACCCCTGCAAGACACAGCCAGGCATGGGCGTCGTATGGGGGCCAATAACAGCGCAGCACGGACAGGGCCAGGGGCTCCAGAACTCCCCTCTGTGACCTCCTGGGCACCCAGAGCCCTCCTGCAGCAGTGCAGGCACAAAACCTCCTGCCTAGCAGCTGCACCATGCTGCCAGCATGCTGGCATGAGCAGGATGGCAGCCTGGGGGGGGATGCATGAGCACTGCCCAGCAGCCAGCCCCACTGGGAGCCTCGTTTGAGCTGTCAGTGCAGGGGACACTCTGGCATGCTATGGGGCAGCTCGGCCCCTGCTCATGATCCAGCATCAAAATGTTTCATTCCCTTTCCCCCAGGGGCCTGAATCAGACCCTCCAGTCCTTCACATCCACCTGGGAGGTGAGATTTGCTCTCCCAGTAGCATCATCTGTGACTAGGTCCACAACCACACATCAGCCTGCAGCAAAACCACCTCCCCCACCAGACGAGGAGCTTCTTCCTGCAGCTTATCTGAGACAGTGACGCAGCTTTGCTTCTTCCAAGGTCAACCTGTCTCAGCAGAGACCATCTGACAAAGACTGCAGCTTGCCTGGGATCTGCCTGCACTCACAGCAGGGTGTGAAATCTGGAACCTGCTGCAAGAGCTGCAAGCCCCAGGGTGGAGCTGCTCCTGTCCCAAGCCCCTCCAAAGGGCCACTACCCAGTGCAGCCTGGTGGGTATTGCCTGCCACCAGCCCACTCCTGCACTCCCCCAGCGCCATTTGCTTTAAACTGGAAAGCACTGGAGAGGTTTTAAAAAATGCAGGATTCAGTTGCCTGAGGTTTGCTCCACCTCAGCTACGCCAAAGGCAAGGTGAAGCTGGAGGTGATCCGAGATGGACAGGCAACATGAGGCAGCTGCTATGAGCGAGGCAAGCTCTGAGGAACAGTTCCTAACCCAGAAGTCCTAAAATCCACAGGTTGTCCCAGACTGTGGGCACCAGCAGGATGCAGAGCCTCCAAAAAGCAACTGTTCTGCCCCCAGCCCAGGCTGCAGACAGGTTCTGTACCCTCACCTCTAGCCGGCGGATGATTTCCCGCAGGGGCAGAGCAGACTCATTCCCACCGATGAAAGTGGTTGTGGGCAGGTGGAAAACTTTGTCCAGGTCAGACTCGTCCAGCCCGTAAAAACCTGCAGGATTTTCCATGGGTAGCACAAGCACAAGCAAGAGAAAGAAAGGAGGGAGCAGAGCAGGGGGGACACCGTCACACAGGTACCAGGAGCATTGGGAAGAGATGGGGAAGGGACCAAAAAAAGTAAAAAAAGCAGCATAAAACCAAAAAATAAGCATGGAAGAGGTTTTGTACATGTCAGACCCAAGCAGTAATTAAACACAGACACCCAGTAATTAAACACAGACGGGAGGGGACAGGACACGGCACGGGCACCAGCAGTGCCCCAATCACAGAGAGAGTTGGGGCAGCCCCCAGGACACAGAACACACCACAAATGGCACCAGGGAGAAGGAAAAGGGGGGTCAAGAGGTCACCAAACACAGCGGATGGGTCGTCACCCAGTGAGGATGGAACATGGAGAGCCAAGGTGCAGGAGGAAACAGTTACAGCAGTGGAACCCCAGAGAGGGAGAGACAGAGAAGAGAGAAAATGGCATCAGGGTCTGCCATGGACTCTCCTGAATAGCTCAGCCCAGGAGCAGGGCAGCTGGCCAGCCCGAGGGGCTTTTGCTCTACTCCTGTGTGCCAATTAACAGCCTCTTAATTAGTTTAGCCTGACCCTGCTCAGCAAACCCCCTGCTTTTTGGTGCTGTGGTTCATGGGCAGCTACTACCCAGGGCAGGCAAGCAGCTGGGCCAGGCCCACAGCAGCTCCTCCAGAGCCACAGCAGCTGCTTCAGAGCCTGCTGGGGTCAGGGCTGTCTGTGGGGAAACTGAGGCACAGAAGAGGAAGGGCAATGGACCCCTTGAACTGCTGCAGCAAGGCAGAAGCAGAGCTGGGAAGGGGAACAGGGAGGCCCCAAGGCTGAGCCCTGTCTGAGGCAGGAGTTAGGCTGGAAGCAGGGCACAGGAGAGGAACTGTCCACTGCCCGCCAGAGCCCCAGCACCTCCCTCAGGCCCTTCTCTGTCCATTCCAAGCTCACAGCTCAGCTGGGTCTCCAGGTGAGGCCTCCACAAGCTGTAGAGCTGCATCCAGGTGAAGGTCAGGAGGTTCTACAAGGCTAAGGGCACCTGGGATGGGACAAGCCCTGGTATCAGTCCAGGCTGGGAGTGAAGGGTGGAGAGAAGCCCTGAGGAACAGGACTTGGGGGTGCTGGGGGTACAAAGCCAGACATGAGCCCCAGCCTGTCCTGGGCTGATCCCCAGCAGTGTGAGCAGCAGGGACAGGGAGGGGATTCTGGCCCTCTGCTCAGACCCCCCCTGCAGTGCTGGGGCAGCTCTGGAGTCCTCAGCACAGCACAGGCAGGAACCTGTTGGAGAGGGGCCAGAGGAGGAGGCCACAGCAAGGCAGGGTTGGAAGCCCTCTGCTGTGAGGCCAGCTGGGAGAGTTGTGGTTGTGCAGCCTGGAGAAATGAAGGCTCCAGGGGGACCTTCTGGTGGCCTCTCAGTGCTTCAAGGGCTGAGCAGAAAGCTGGGGACAGAGTTTTGAGCAGAGCCTGATGGGACAGGCCAAAGGGGGCATGGTTTGGACTCCAAGAGGCAGATTGAGAGTGGAGAGAAGGAGAAATGTTTGACACTGAGGGTGGGGGGAGCCTGGCACAGGCTGCCCAGAGAGGTGGGAGCTGCCCCAAGCCTGGCACCATCCCAGGTCATTTGGGGCTCTCAGCAACCTGCTCTGGAGGCGACTTCCCTGCTGGCTGCAGCGGGTTGGACTTTTGAAAGCCCCTTCCCACCCAAACCATTTTGTGATTCTGCGTTTGCTAACCCAGGGCAGGAGCCACAGAGGAGGCAGAGTTACCACAGTTCCCCCCAGATCCCTCCAAACAAGTCCAACAAATGGCTGGGAGCACCCAGGGCAAGCCTGCAGTGGTTCTCCTGGGTGCCATTGTGCCTTCCCTCCTCTGCCCACAGCAGCCTCCTGGACACTGCCAGTCTCCAAGGATGGAATTAAAGCAGCCCCTGGGGAGCTCTGCCTTGGAGCACTGAGCCACATACTGAGGAGGTGAGGGCTTGGCCCTGTGCCCCCAGGACCTCTCTACAGCTCCTGTCCAGAGCAGCTCAATGAAGCTGCTGGCTGGGAAACTCCAGGGAAGCCTCCAGCTGTGGCTCCCAGGGCACAGGGCTGGGCCTCACTCTGCTGCTCCACTCCCAGGGCTCAGCTACATTTTGAGGGGTATCAAAGTTTTGCAAGGAGTTTTCTGGGCTCTCTCTGCTTCTGCTTTGCTGCAGCCTGCCAGTGTCAGCTCTCTTGTCAGTGCTCAGCCTTTCAGACCACCAGCTGGGGGCCGCCAAATTGTCACCAGGGCAGAGGCAGAAGGCAGATTGGATTTGAGAATGGAACCAGTGGGGGAGATTGAGGCCTCCTGAAACTAATGCTGCCAACAAGCCAGGTCCTGCAGCAAGCTGGGCATGCAATCAGGTGGGATGAAGATGGGCAGCAAGGCTCTGCACTGGGCATCTACAGCTGGAAGCATCACTAACAGAGCACCTACAGACTGTCCAGAGGTACAAGGTAAAAATAAACATGCCACAGGATGCCAGAGTGGGGTGAGAGGGCAGGGGACAGCTTTACTGGCCTGGTTCATGCCCAGATTAACCTATTCAAAGAGAGTCCTGCACTCCAGAGGGTTAAAGGCTCATTAGTTGCATACCTCCTACTGTTAACACTCTCAGCCGCTCCTTGAATACTGCAAGATCTGGGGTGGGCAGGGCAGGGGGGTGCAGAAAGGGAGAAGATAGAGAGATGCAATCAGAGTTAGTAAAAAAATCTCTGGAACTGTGAAAAATACTGGTGGAAAGCACAAAAAAACCCAAAACACAGCATTTAAAATACACTCCAAACCATCAGAGGCAAAAGGGGTGGGAGGGAGGATGACTACTAGGCAGAAAAGAAATCCCAGAGAGAGGAAGGAGAAAGGAGGGCAACAAGGCATCAGATCCTGGAGAGCAGTTGAGCTGCATGGTTTGAGATCTCCTCAGATGGCAGGGGAAGACCTCCTGGCGTTGTGTCTTCTTCACCTGCTTCACACCACCACCAAAACTCAGCTTCCCCCTGCCACCAACATCTGCTCCTGCAAGGTTCTGCTGAGCTCCTCACTACCAGGAGGCTCTGAGAGTGACTCCTGAGGAGCCACCACTGCTGCCAGTACTCGGACAGGAGGCAGATCACAGAATCAATCAGGTTGGAAAAGACCTCAGAGATCATCAACTCCAACCTATTACCTAACACCTCCTGACAACTAAACCATGGCTCCAAGTGTCACATCCAATCTTTTTTTGAACACCTCCAGAGACGGTGACTCCACCACCGCACTGGGCAGCACAACATTCCAATGGCCTCTTTCTGTGAAGAACTTTCTCCTCACCTCCAGCCTAAACTTCCCCTGGTGCAGCTTGAGACTGTGTCCTCTTATTCTGCCACTAGTTGCCTGGGAGAAGAGACCAACCCCCACCTGTCTACAACCTCCTTTCAGGTAGTTGTAGAGAGCAGTGAGGTCTCCCCTGAGCCTCCTCTTCTCCAGGCTAAACATCCCCAGCTCCTTCTGCCTCTCCTCATAGGTCTGTGCTCTGGACCTCTCCCCATCCTCCCTGCCCTTCTCTGCACACATTCAAATATCTCAATGTCCTTCTTAAATCGAGGAGCCCAGAACTGGAAACAGGTGTGGATTAACCAGTGTTGAGTATAGGAGAATAATGACTTCCCTGCTCCTGCTGGCCACACTATTGCTGATCCAGGCCAGGATGCCATTGGCTCTCTTGGCCACCTGGGCACACTGCTGGCTCATGTTCAGCTGCTGCCAACCTGCACCCCCAGGTCCCTCTCTGCCTGGCTGCTCTCAGCCACTCTGTCCCCAGCCTGCAGCCCTGCCTGGGGTTGTTGTGGCCAAAGTGCAGAACTCGGCACTTGAACTTGTTGAATGCCATCCTGTTGGACTCTGCCCATCTGTCCAGCCTGCCAAGGTCCCTCTGCAGAGCCTCCTACCCTCTAACAGATCAACTCATGACCCCAGCTTGGTATCATCTGCAAACTTACTAATGGTGGACTCTATCTCCTCATCCAGATCATCAAAGATATTGAACAGGCAGTTAAGAAGCAGGCTGTTAGTGAGGAAGGCAGGCACAATGCCCACCAGGTGCCAAGCATGTTGGATGCAGGCAGCAGTGCCAGCAGGCCATGCCAGCTCCCAGGACAGGGGTCAGTGAGAGGCCCTACAGCTGTGCTCCCGGCTTGGGTTAGGTGCCCCAAGGGCCTCAATCTCACCTAGGTCACAAGAAAGGCTTTGGGGAACCTTCGCCTGGTCAGCAAGGGGAATTGGATGTTCTGGGGAGAGCTTTGCTCAGCAAGGTCTCAAAGTGTGGAGGAAAGTGGCAGGGCTCCAGCCCACAGCCCTGCAGGGGCCAGCCTAGCTCTTCCCAAGCTGCAGGATGACTTCCATCAGTTGCCTGGGCAAGAGGCAGGAGCAGCTGCCTTGCACAGAGACAGACAGACAGACACTGACACACAGCCCTGGGCAGCAGCCTGCTAAGGTGGACACGCCACATGTCCTTGTCCTGCTCCTCCTTGTCCCTGCTTCACACCACTTACCAGACCAGAGCAGCTGCAGCAGACCCAGAGGAGAAAACCTTGGGTTTCTTAAACAGAAAGGACAGGAACAGGAGCAATTTGCTGCCTCCAGCCCCAGCACTCGGCCCCAGCAGCCCCAGACAGGCTTTTCTCCACTCACACTGCAAAGGGAGCTCCCAAAGCAGACATAAACCAGTTGCTGAACAAAAGGCAATTGAGGAGCCAGATCCATGTCCAAGATAAGCCAGGGAGCTCCTCTGAATTCCAGCACTGCTCAGCCAGGGCTGGAGCTGCTGGCTCCACAGAAGATGAACTTTAAGGATTCACTGCTCAGAGAGAGCAAACCAAATGGCTTCCAAGATTCCAGACCACTCCTGTTCTTGGCTGCCCTGGCAAGGGTCAGGAAATACTCCTTCAAAACCAAAGCAGCTAGCAGGAGCTGCTCAGAAAGGGCCTTTCAGCCACAAGCAGGCAGCAGCCAGCCATGGGCTTGGCCACACTGCCCTAGCTCTGCTCCCCTGCCCCTCACCAAGTGCTGCTCCCAAGCTCTGCTCCAGATGGGTTTGAAGGTCAAGCAGATGACAGCATCAAGACTTGCAGCAAAGAAGCCTCCTGCGATTAGACATCGGAGGCTGGGGTCTGTGCTGGGTTACACCCATCCTGGATGGGGCTGAAAGAACCCAGCACCCAGGTGAGACTTGGTTCCTTCCCTGCTCAGAGAACGGCTCCCCTGACTCAAAGGTGTCTACTCCACTCCCCCTTCCTCTCCAGCAAGCCTATCAAAGAGCAGACATCTCGCTGCTTGCTCTATTTCCTGCCTCGTCCGCTCAAAAGAACATCACTGCTGCCGCTGCCTCCAGGCCGGGGCCTGCTTCTTCCAACTGAATCCACTGGCATCCAGGGAAACACTAGGGCATCCAGGGAAACACTAGGGCATCCAGGGGAACACTAGGGCATCCAGGGGAGCACAAGGGTATCCAGGGGAACACTAAGGCATCCAGGGGAACACTAGGGCATCCAGGGGAGCACTAGGGCATCCAGGGGAGCACAAGGGCATCCAGGGGAACACTAGGCCATCCAGGGGAACACTAGGCCATCCAGGGGAGCACAAGGGCATCCAGGGGAGCACTAGGCCATCCAGGGGAACACAAGGCCATCCAGGGGAACACTAGGCCATCCAGGGGAGCACTAGGCCATCCAGGGGAACACTAGGCCATCCAGGGGAGCACTAGGCCATCCAGGGGAACACTAAGGCATCCAGGGGAACACTAGGGCATCCAGGGGAGCACTAGGGCATCCAGGGGAGCACAAGGGCATCCAGGGAAACACTAGGGCATCCAGGGGAACACTAGGCCATCCAGGGGAGCACAAGGGCATCCAGGGGAGCACTAGGCCATCCAGGGGAGCACTAGGCCATCCAGGGGAGCACTAGGCCATCCAGGGGAACACTAGGCCATCCAGGGGAGCACTAGGCCATCCAGGGGAACACTAGGCCATCCAGGGGAGCACTAGGGCATCCAGGGGAGCACTAGGGCATCCAGGGGAGCACTAGGGCATCCAGGGGAGCACTAGGGCATCCAGGGGAACACTAGGCCATCCAGGGGAGCACTAGGCCATCCAGGGGAACACTAGGCCATCCAGGGGAGCACTAGGCCATCCAGGGGAACACTAGGCCATCCAGGGGAGCACTAGGCCATCCAGGGGAGCACTAGGCCATCCAGGGGAACACTAGGCCATCCAGGGGAGCACTAGGCCATCCAGGGGAACACAAGGGCATTCACACTTGGGTTTGTGTATTTTCCTGTTTACCCTCATCCCTCACCTTTGTGAACCTTCCCTGTTACTGCTCTCTCTCTCTCTATATATATATACACACATATATGTGTATGTATATACTTTTTTTTTTTTTTGGTAAAAAAAAAAAAAAATTACCTCTTCTACTTCCAAACCTATTCCAGACTATTTCTCTTGTGAATTTACTTCTCCTCTCCCCTACCTTTTTTTCTTTCCTCCCTCTCCACCTTGCCAGGAGAAGGGGGCAGGGGGGAGGAATCTCAATCTGTTATCATTTGAGCTCCTAAACTCCAGTCAGAGCTCAAACCACCATAGGGTCCTACCAGGGGCTGCTGGTAGTAGCGCGTTCCCAGGATTTATTTCCTTGGAATTCCTGGATTCCTGGTCACTAACCCAGCACAGGACCCACAAGGACCATCCATGGTGGGAAAGCCTCTAAGAAACACAAGTTTGACTTAGGAGTTATGGGCTGGAGGAGCAGCCATGCCTGGACACTTCCACTGTGGAGAGCTGGGCTGAGTCATACGGTAGGGGATCAGGGAATCCACAGTGCCAGCAGAGCTTGGGGGATGGGTGGAAGGATGCATGGATGATGAATGGATGACAGATGGAGGGAGGGATGAGGGAGGGATGAGGGAGGGATGAGGGAGGGATGAGGGAGGGATGAGGGAGGGATGAGGGAGGGATGAGGGAGGGATGAGGGAGGGATGAGGGAGGGATGAGGGAGGGATGAGGGAGGGATGAGGGAGGGATGAGGGATGAGTGGATACATGGATGGATGGGTGGGTGGGTGGATGGGTGGAGAGCAGCCCTGCCAAAAAAGACCTGGGGATACTGGAGTATGGCAAAATGGAAATAAGCCACCAGCTTGTGCTCAGAGCCCAGCAGGACAGTGTGTCCTGGGCTACACCAGAAGCATGGCCACCACACTGAATCACAGAATCGATAAGGTTGGTAAAGACCTCAAGGATCAGAAGGAAGGGATTCTGCTCTTCCAGCCCATTCTCCTAAGCACAAGACAGACATGGACCTGTTGGAACAGGTCCAGAGGAGGCCACAAAAACAAAAAGATCCAAGGACTGGAAGCCCTCTGCTGTGAGGCCAGACTGAGAGAGTTGGGGGTGTTCAGCCTGGAGAAGAGAAGGCTCCAGGAGACTTTCTGGTGGCCTTTCAGAGGTGAAGAGAGCCTTGTGAGCAGGGCCTGTGAGGACAGGAGAAGGGTTGATGGGTTTGAACTGGGAGCAGAACCAGAATGAACAGAAGGAGGATGTGAGACAATGGGACAGGCTGCCCAGAGAAGCCCTGGGTGCCCTCATCATTGGGAGTGCTCAAGGACAGGCTGGATAGGCCTTTGGGCCACCTGATTCAGCCACGGCAGAGGTGACCTCTGAAGGGAGTGCAAGTCACTGCCACCCTCTGCAGCTCTGGGTTCCATGGAGACTCTGCTCTCCTTCAAAGACGGAAACAGGGCCACCAGGCTCTGCTGCTCCATTTCAAGACTGTGGCACCCAGAGCCTTGATCTAGAAAAGGTTCTCCTCACCCTTTCTTCTGCTGAGCCACCAAGAGTGGCATCAGTCACCTACAAAAGTCTCCTGGAGTTGGCTACAAGCACTTGGGATCCTCTTGGGATTCCTGGCCAGCACCTCCCAGCCACAGGACTTGCTCCAACGCAGAACTCCCAAGGTGCAGCCAGGGATAGGAGTCCAGCCTGAAGCAGCTTCCTCATCACCCATGAGGCTGGGACAACCAAACCCTGCTGCTCCCAGCACACCTCACCCTGTGTAAAGGTCCAGCAGGCCCAGGGCTGGCAGCTGGCCAAGGAATCCAGCTGGTGTCCACGCAGCAGAGGCTGTGATCCAGTTGTGCAGGGTTAGTAACCAGCACTGCTGCACTACTCTAGGTTAGAAGCAAGCCCCTGGAGCCCTCCTCCTGCCAGGGTAACCACCCCTGGGAAGCACCAACGAGAGAGAAGAGCTCAGCACCACGACCTCCTTGGAGCTGGGTCTCTGCAGATCAACTCTAGAGCACACTGAGAAGTGCTGAGTTTAGGCACTAGCAGAGAAGGGTTTCAACTACTGTGCACCACATAGGCTCCTGTGCCACACTCATGCAGCTCTCACCCAAAGGTGCTGGGTTCCCATCTCTCTGCTGGGATGGGGACACCTCCCAAAGCTTCCTTGTTATGATCACCAGTGGGGACTCAGAGCTCAGGGGACAATTGAGGGATCTGTGGATGCTGCAGCAAGTGGGGAAGGAGGGAGGGCAGAGCAGTGCCACCGGGCAGGCTGAATTGAAGCTGCCCCATTGCCCTCAGCTCTTGGGGCCCAAGGGGCACAGCTCAGCCCTGCTGAGATGAAGCTGCCCCATTGCCCTCAGCTGGCTCCAGGAGCAGCAGAAGGAGCTGAGGGAACAGCACTCCAGCTGTCCCCAACACAAACCCTCCCTGCAGAAGGTGCAGTTGCTTCCACTGCTGGGTCAGCATGTCCAATGACATCACCAACTGGCACCAGTTGGGAGGAGACACAGGAGCTGGGCACCAGAGAGGGGCAGAGCCGCTCCATGGCAGGTGGTAATTTGGGAGTGATCATGACTGAGGAAACTTCAGAGCTTCCCCCCTGGCCTGGTGAAGCATCTCCCTAGCAAGCTGTGAGAGAGAGAGGAGCTCAAGCAATGCAGCACTAACTGCTCTCAAAGCCCTCACCCAGTTTGTCTGTGGATGTGATAATGTCAGCTGGAAGGGAGGAGTCCAGATCTGCATCCAAGATGCCCAGTGGGTCGAGCTGTGCTACATGGTGCCCTCGAATCTAGGAAACAGGCCAGGGGGAAAGGAGAGAAACAGGTACCAGGGAGGGAGAGGGAGATAAAACAAACAAACAAAAAGAGGGAAGGGGGTAAAAAAGTTTAAATTACATTGGGGTTAATGTGCAGAGCAATTCTCACCGACGTTTGGAGAGACGGTGAGGGGAGCATCATCAAAATTTACACAACTAATGCCCAGGGGGTCCAGCTTTGCAATGTGGTGGCCCCTGACCTGCAAGCAACAACACAGGTTAGTGACTGAGACCCCCCTGCAACACAGCTTAGCCACTGAGACCCCCCCTGCAACACAGCTTAGCCACTGAGACCCCCCCTGCAACACAGCTTAGCCACTGAGACCTCCCTGCACAGCCAGCTCTGCACCAGGCCACACCAGGCACCTTCCCCCTCTTGGCATTCACTACAGAGCCAGCCCAAAGCTTGGCTGCCACTAAACCCTGCACAGGTTGGGTTTAAGCTGCAGCCTGCACAGGTTGGGTTTAAGCTGCAGCCTGCACAGGCTGGGTTTAAGCTGCAGCCTGCACAGGCTGGGTTTAAGCTGCAGCCTGCACAGGCTGGGTTTAAGCTGCAGCCTGCACAGGCTGGGTTCAGCTGCAGCTGCTGCATGTAGCTGTGAGTGCCACCAGACTGCTCTGCTGGCCTGAAGCAGTCAGAGGAGTGGGCAGGGGATGGTAGAGACCTCCCAGAACTGAGGTCTGAGGATCTCCCACCACTGTGCCCAGCCTGACCACTGCCCCTCTGAAGATGCAGCAACTCTACTCTGATGGCTTCTGCCTAAGCATTGCAGGGTGGGAGGGGACCTCTGGAGATCATCCAGTGCAGCCCCCCTTGGGCAGGTCAGACAGGAACACATCCAGGTGGGGCTTGAATGTCTCCACAGAAAGACATTCCAGAGCCTCTCTGGGCAGCCTGCTCCAGGGCTCCAGCACCCTGATGGTGAAAAAGCTTTTCCTGATGTTTCTGTGGAACCTCCTCTGCTCCAGCTTGCACCAAGCAAGGGTGGAGGCAGACCTGGTCAGATCTTTGTGCACTCCTTCAATGCGTCAGAGAAGAGAAGCACTGCCAGCAGCAGCAGCTCCTCCAGGACAGAGGCCTGTGCCTGAGGACCATCTGCAGTCCACAGCATCCTTTTGGTGAGAGGAGCCTCCAACAGGACCTGCAGCATTTCTCTGGGAAGGGGCAGGGGAAGAAATGGCACCAGGAGGCGCTTTGCTGGCTGGTCATGGCAGTCCAGGCAGGAATCACCATGCTGGGTTTGAAGCCACAGAAAACAAAAGCAGGCCCCAAGGAGCTTTGCTTTCCACCCGCACAGGAGGCGACCACAGGCAGACCCCAGCACACCTTGCTGGGCAGACCTGGTCTTGGTGGCCAGCACTGCAAGCTTCAGGCTCAGCTGCACTGGGAGCAGGGCAGGAAGTTTCTGGCAGGGTGTGGGCTGCAGAAACCTTCTGCAGGCTGAGAACAACACTCTGAGCCACGAGCTCTGTGCTCAGCCTCACGAGAACCACTCATGGAGGAGGGCATCACCAAAGTTCTTGGGCAAAGCAATGCTGGTATGAGCACATGCACAGCAATCCTCTGCACAGCATCCCACAACATTCCCAGGAGCCTCCTGCTGGAGTGCTGCTGCTCTGTGTTCTCCCCATGCAGCACAAGCAACTCCCAGCTCCAAACATAACCACTGCAGATGTTTGCAGGAGCATCACACTCACAGGTCCTGACCCTGTGGGACTTCAGCCACCCAGACATGGAGTCACAGAATGGTTTGGTTGGAAGAGACCTTGAAGATCAGAGTCCAGCCCTGAACCCAGCACTACCAGGGCAGCCCCAAACCATGCCCCTCAGCACCACAGCTTTGGAACCCCTCCAGGGATGGGGACTGCACCACTGCCCTGGGCAGCCTGGACCAGGCCTGGACAACCCTTTCCAGAAAGAAATGGTTCCTCAAGGTCAACCTGAACCTCCCCTGAGGCAACCTTGAGGCCATTTCCTCTCCTCCCATCACTTGTTCCTAGGGAGCAGAGCCCAACCCCCCCTGGCTCCAGCCTCCTCTCAGGAGCTGCAGAGAGCAATGAGGTCTCCCTCAGCCTCTTCTTCTCCAGCCTCAACCCCCCCAGCTCCCTCAGCTGCTCCTCCCCAGCCTCTTCTCCAGACCCTTCCCCAGCTCTGTTCCCTTTTCTGGCCCTGCTCTAGCCCTCAAAGTCCTTCTGGCACTGAGAGCCCAACCCTGACCCCAGGCTTCCAGCTGTAGCCTTCTCAGTGCCCAGCCCAGGGGCACAATCCCTGCCCTGCTCCTGCTGCCCACACCACTGCTGCTCCAGGCCAGGCTGCTGCTGCCCTTCTTGCCCACCTGGGCACTCCCTGGCTCATCTCCAGCCTAACCCCACCCCAGCCATGAGCAGCCAGCTTCTGCAGGAAGATGTTGTAGGACACACTGCCAAAGGCTCCACTGAAGACCAGGCAGACAGAACCACAGCTCCAGCCACACAACACACAGGGACTGGCACAATTAAGAGCTGCCCACTATAGAAGGAACCTAAGGAACCTGACTGCACAGGTCTAGGGAATGATGCACCCACAGGTCCTGAGGGAAGGGGCGGATGAAGTTTCCAAGCTGCTAGTCAGCAAGTTTCAGAAGTGGTGGCAGCCCAGTGGAGCTCCTGCTGGGGTGGGGAACCCAAGAGTTACTGACATCATCTAGCAGGCCTTGTGCAGAGCATCTGACACTGTCCCACAAGACCTTTGTCTCTAAGCTGGAGAGGCAGGGGCCTGACAGGAAAGGCACTGAATGGACAAGGAGTTGACTGAATGAATCAGAGAGTCACGGGCTGTCAGGGCTGGAAGGGAGCTCAAGGCTCAGCCAGTCCCAACCCCCTGCCATGGGCAGGGACACCTCACACCACAGCAGGTTGCTCACAGCCACCTCCAGCCTGGCCTTAAACACCTCCAGGGCTGAGGCTTCCACCACCACCTCCCTGGGCAACCTGTGCCAGGCTCTCACCACCCTCCTGGGGAACAACTTCTTCCTAACATCCAATCTCAATCTCCCCACTTCTAGTTTTGCTCCATCCCCCTCACTCCTATCACTCCCTGACACCCTCAAAAGTCCCTCCCCAGCTTTCCTGTAGCCCCCTTCAGATCCTGGAAGGCCACAAGAAGGTCTCCTGGGAGCCTTCTCCTCTCCAGCCTGCACAACCCCAACTCTCTCAGGCTGTCTCCAGAGCAGAGCAGCTCCAGCCCTCTGCTCATCCTCATGGCCCTTCTCTGGACACCTTCCAGCCCCTCCAGATCCTTCCTGGAACAGAGGCTCCAGAACTGTTCACAGAGCTCCAGGAGTGGTCTCAGCAGAGTGGAGCAGAGGGGGAGAATCCCCTCCCTGGCCCTGCTGGCCACACTTCTCCTGCTGCAGCCCAGGCTCTGCTTGGCTCTCTGGGCTGCAAGTGCTCACTGCTGGCTCCTGCTGAGCTTCTCCTCCCCCAGCATCCCCAAGGTTTTTGCTTCAGGGCTGCTCTCCAGCCAGTCCCTGCCCAGCCTACAGCAGTACCTGGGATTGCCCTGAGCCAGCTGCAGGAACCTTGCCCTTGGCCTTGTTGAGCTTCATGAGGTTGGCTTGGGCCCAGCTCTGCAGTCTGTCCAGGTCCCTCTGGATGGATCCATTCCCTCCAGCCTGTCAGCAGCACCACACAGCTTGGTGCTGAGGGAGCCTCAGTGCCACTGTCCATGGCACCAACAAAGATGTTAACCAAGCCTGGTCCCAGTACTGATTCCTGAGGGATTCCACTTGTCACTGGCCTCCACTTGGACATGGACACATGGACAGCCACTCTCTGGGTGTAGTTCTTTATCTGCCCAGTGCCCATATGGCACCAGCCTGGAGCCCAGGATGTGGTGCAGGACAGTGCCAAAGGCTTTGCTCAGGTCCAGGTAAATGATGTCAGCTGCTCTCCCCTTGTCTACTGTTTCAGAAGGCCACCAGGTTTGTCAGGCAGCATTGCTCTTGGTGAAGCTGTGTTGGTTGTACCAAATCACCTCTTTCTTATTCCTCTGCCTCAGCAGTGCCTCCAGGAGGCTCTGCTCCATGATCTTACCAGGCACAGAGCTGAGACTGACTGACCCACAGCTCCCTGAATCATCCTCCTTTCCCTGTTTGGACATGGGGTTTATGTTTGCCCTTTTCCAGCCAGTGGAGACTTCCCCACACTGCCAGGACTTTGGGAATGTGACCTCAGCACCCACAGGTGGGTCCCATCAGGTCCCCTGCACTTGTACACTCAACAAGCTGCTGCCTGTGGGGAGACCAGTGGTGTCCTTCAGGAGCCAGGGACAGGGACAGGGACCAAGCATACCCTCAGCAAATCTGAGATGACACCAAGCTGAGTGAGGTGCTGGATGGTTTAGATGGAAGGGATGCTGCCCAGAGGGACCTACTTGATAGGCCACAGAGCTGCACCCAGGTGAACTTCAGGAGGTCTACAAGGCCAAGTGCAAGGTCCTGCACCTGGGTTGGGACAGCTTCTGGTATCAGTCCAGGCGGGGGTTGAAGGGCTGGAGAGCAGCCCTGAGGAGAAGGACTTGGAGGTGCTGGGGGTGCAAAGCTGGACAGGAGCCAGCACCAAGTGCTGATCCCCAGCAGCCTGGGCAGCAGGGCCAGGGAGGGGATTCTGCCTCTCTGCTGAGACCCCCTCACATTGCTGGGGCAGCTCTGGAGTCCTCAGCACATCACAGACAGGGACCTGCTAGAGCAGGGCCAGAGGAGGTCACAGCAGTGCTGGGAGGGCTGGGACACGAGAAGGCTCTGGGGAGACCTTCTGGTGGCCTTTCAGTGCTTCAAGGGGCTTGAGCTGCCATCCAGAGCCTCAGGAAGTGAGAGGAGTGCAGAAGAGGACTTGGTCTTTAAATCCTTGACTTGGAGCTGCTGTCTCCCACCATCAGCCACCACTTGTTTGAGCTTGGGGTCCCCCAGCTCGTTCCAGCAGCAAGAGCTGCATGAAAAGGCTCATCAGGGAGCTGGTCACCAGCTCCCAACAAGGAAGTCCCCATAAGCATGTCCCAGCTTCTCCTTCTGAAAACAAAGCAGGGGCAGAGCCTTCAAGACAGAGAGGAGGGGCAAAGCTGGTAGACCTTTGGACCCGCCCAGTGGTGCAGCTTTGGCTTGACCTGTGGCCTGGACCTACCCCAGACCTGAGCAGGAACACAGCCTGCAGCGGGTGAGAAGACCACAACCATGGTCACACCTCCACAGCATCTTGGTTTATTAACTTCTCAGCCATGTTCCCACTTAGAGCCCCCACACCTGACCAACCCAGAGTGCAGACAGGCTGCAGGACACATCTCATTGCCCTCTCCACTGGTCACAGCCTCATCAGAGATGTCTCCTTCCTGCCTGAAGCTTGGCTCTCCTGAAGGCTGACTTGGACAGCAGCTGGAGCCCAGCAGCCCTCTTGCACACACAATCACAGAATCATTGAATCATAGAATCAGTCAGGGTTGGAGGGGACCACAAGGATCATCCAGTTCCAACCCCCCGGCCATGGGCAGGGACACCTCACACTGGATCAGGCTGGCCAGAGCCTCATCCAGCCTGGCTGCAAACACCTCCAGGGATAGAGCCTCAACCACCTCCCTGCACAACCCATTCCAGGCTCTCACCACTCTCATGGGGAAGAACTTCTTCCTCACATCCAGCCTGAATCTCCCCACTTCCAGCTTTATTCCATTCCCCCCTGTCCTGTCACTCCCTGATATCCTAAAAAGTCCCTCCCCAGCTTTCTTGTAGCCCCCTTCAGATACTGGAAGGCCACAAGAAGGTCACCTCGGAGCCTTCTCTTCTCCAGACTGAACAGCTCCAACTCTTTCAGTCTGTCCTCATAGGAGAGGTGCTCCAGCCCTCTGATCATCCTCATGGCTCTTCTCTGGACACGTTCCAGCATGTCTATATCCCTCTTGTAATAGGGGCACCAGAACTGGACACAGTACTCCAGGTGAGGTCTCACCAGAGTGGAGCAGAGGGGGAGAATCACCTCCCTTGACCTCTCATATTGCAGGGAAGTGTTTCCTGACATCATCTTGCAGCGCCGTAGGGCTTGTACCAGCAGCAGGCTGAGGTGTCCCACACCACTGCTGAACATACAGCAGCCCACAGCACAGCAGCAGCATTCCAGAAGCCAGCAAACCACCCTCCTCCCTTGCCCTGCTTGGGTCACAACAGATTTGATCTTCCTATTGTCCAGCAAAACATCAGCTGAGCTTCTGCCCCAGCAGCTGAGCAGCTCCTGTCAGCAGGCAGCCCACAGGCAGCCTGCCTGCTCCCCATGCCCCTGTAGAGGATGCACTCCTCCTCCTCCTCCTCCCCCCAGCTCCTTACCTGGTAGGCCCTGATGAGGGATTGCACTGCCAGATGATCCTCCACCAGCTTGTCTACGTTGGGCTGTGCCTGAACCAGGAACTGGGCTTGGGACAGGGAGGAGAGGCTGGAGCTGAGTGGGGGAGGGCTTTGGTAAGCGGTGCCTGGAGCAGCTCCGGCATTGGCGTTGCGGAAGAAGATGTCCCACGACTAGGAGAAGGGAGAAGAGAGAGGCATGAGGGTCAGCACCTGGAGCCCAAACATCTCACCACAGGTTATGGGGGGCTGAGAGATGCCTCTTGCACTGCAGCTCCATGCAGCCACTACCAAAGGCACCCAAGCAGCTTGGGCAGGGAGCACCCAAGCTCACCACCGCTCCAGGGATAGCCAAGGCCCCACCTCCCACCCCTCTGGGTTGCTTCTGCTTGCACGAGACCATCCCCAGAGTCCCCTTCCCACTCCTAGAGCTCCCTTCCCTCAGCAGCAGCGCTCAGGACAGGACACAGGGGACACTCCTGTCCTGCCTCAGCTCTCAGTGGTGATCCCTGTCCTGGTGCCCAGGCTCTTGCTCCCTTCCCCGCAGGGCAGTGGCTGCCCTCCAAGTGCCCACAAGGTTTGCTGAGAGTCATTTTTTGGCCCTGTCCTCATTGCCCCCCTTCCTTTCGCTGTGCTCTGAGCCCCCAGGCCCAGTGTCTGCTGCCCTGTGCCACCAAGGCTGCTTCTCCTCATGCCCCCTCAACTTCTGCCTAACCCTTCAGCAATGCCAGGACTATGTAGACACCCCAGTGCCCTCAGCTCCTGCTCTCTGCTGCAGGTGGGTATTTCTAGGTACTAAGAGGACAACCCCCCACCCCCCACCCCCCAAACATCCTGGTGTCATTTGGGAGAACTTCTCCAGCCCTGCCTGAAGAGCCCCAGGAGCATACCAGAAGCCAAACTCAAGTTAAGGTCTACTTGGAGAGGCAGGAGTGGACCTGGCCAAGGAGAAGGGAGCAGCAGATCAAAGTCCAAGCCATGTTCTTCTGTCACACCTCCCACATGCCACCAAGTGATAGCCAAGGATCATGGTGAGGTGGAGCTGGCACCTGTGTGTCTGCACCCACCCCAGATGCCAGCCAGAGCAAACAGAAGCCATCAGAGCTGCAGCCTGCTTTCAGCCCAAGGCCTCTCTCTACCATCTAAGAGAAGGAGCCCAACTTTGTGCCTGCAGAACCTCTGCCTCAAGCGACCCAGAGCCATGACAGCAGCCCCAGGGGTGGTCTGGGGCACCAAAAAGCAGCTTTTGCACCATGGCAGCCTGGTGGAAGGAGCCGAAAACCTACCCCTTGCTGGAGGAGGAGCAGCTCTCCTCTCTCCCTGCAGCTGCAGCAGCCATCAAATGCCCCAGGAGGACACTGCCAGCCCGGATGCCCTATCACATGGCTGCACGAGGAGGCTAATTTTAGCAATGGGTCACACTGGAGGCACAGAAATAAACCCTGGGACCATTTGGCACAACTGAAGGACAACACACAACCAAAAGGCAAAGCCAGGCAACACCTGACCCTGTCCTGGCTGTGTCTCCTCAAGAACATTCCATGAGGGAAAGAGGGGCATGATCCTTCCTCCTGGCTCTGCAGAGAGCAGGCCAAACCCCTGCCCTTCCCCAGGGCTCCTAGGATCATGGCTTTGGGTTGGAAGGGACCTCTAGAGGTCATCCAGTCCAACCCCCCTGCAGGCAGCAGGGACATCCTCCACCAGAGCAGGTTGCTCACAGCCTTGTCCAGCCTCACCTTGAATGCCTCCAGGGATGGGGCCTCAACCCCTCCCTGGGCAACCTGTTGCAGTGTTCCTCATGAGGCAGATCTTGTCCTCTCATCCAACCCAAATCTGCTCTGCTCTCATTTCAAGCCATTGTCCCTCATCCTGGCACTCCCAGCCCTTGTCCAAAGTCTCTCCCCAGCTCCCCTGGAGCCCTTTCAGCTACTGGAAGGCTACTCCAAGGTCTCCCCGGAGCCTTCTCCTCTCTAGGCTGAACAGCCCTAACTCTCCCAGCCTGTCCCCATAGCAGAGGTGCTCCAGCCTCCTCATCATGGAGCTTATGGGTGCCCCAGAATCCGTTGCCTCATGAGCAGCCCAGGATGGGCTCTGTACCCTTGGCATGGACAGGAACATGGCTGGGAAACAAAACTGGGCTCCACCAGCCCCGGGAGGGAGCTGGCAGTGGAGCCACAGGGTCAAAGCCAGGAGGCAGAGCTGCTGCCTTTGTGACCTCCTCCCTCTTGCCACTCAGCAACATGAACCTCTTAGAGATGCAATTTGCTTCTGTCCTGAAAGTAAAAGTTCATTTTGTCTCCAAACAAGGTGTGGCACCAGCTGGGCACCTCCACTCCGTGCTTGACTGCCCAACACCTGGCTTGCCCTGGGCACAGCTGCCATTCAGATAAGCACCATAAACCCATCAACTTGGATTTTCTGTGACCCAAGGAGATGCCTCTGGAGCTCATGGGAGAGGCTCCATGGCCCCAGCAGCATGACCCCAGCCTCTGCCAAAGGTAGCAGCAGCAGAGAAGCTCATCAAGCAACCCTGGAATGGGCTGGAGTGGAAGAAACCTCAAAGCTCATCCAGCTCCAACCTATGCTATAGGCAGGAACACCTCCCACCAGCTCAGGCTGCTCAAACCCTCATGCATCCTGGTCTTGAACACCTCCAGGCTTGGAGGCAACTTCTCTAGGCAACCTGTTCCAGTGCCTCACCACCCTCCTGGGGAAGAATCAATTCCTAATGTCCAATCTCCATCCAGCTTCTCCCAGCTCAAAGCCATCAGCCCTTGTGCCACCACCCCCAGCCCTTGTCAAAGTCCCTCCCCAGCTCTCCTGGAGCCCCTTGAGCTACTGGAAGGCTGATCTAAGGTCTCCCTGCAGCCTTCTCTAACAGCCCCAACTTTCCCAGCCTGTCCCCACAGGGGAGGTTCTCCAACCCTTGGATTGTCTTTGCTCCCCTCCAACACTCCTTGTGCCCAGCCCCCCATGACTGCTCCTCCAGCCCTATCTCTACAGGGTGCTCTGCATGTGGCCAGGGTGCAGGAGAGCTCAGCTCCCCCTGATGCCAAAAGGGCTCAGGGCCATAATCTCCCTGCTCCTGACTGTAGCCCCACCATGTCCTGTCACAGCAAACACTGCCAGCAGCAGGTCCCTGCTGTGCCCACCCCATGGCTATGTGTCCTACCACAGCACAAGGCAGCCAAGAATAGCTGCCCCCAGCCAGGCTCAGCACCAAGAGTTCACCACAGTCTCCTCTGCTGAGGAGAGTCCCCAAACCAGCACCTTTCAGTTGAACAGGCCCTGGAGAAGACTTCTGTGCTCCAGCCCCCATCAGCCAGCCTGGAAGTCAGGGACACACAGCAAGGGACAGCTCCCAGCCACTGCAGGACAGCCTCTGCCTCCAGCTCTGGCTACATCCCTGCTCCTGCTCCTGCTCCTGCCATGGACTCCAGGGGACAGAAAGCACCAACCAGAGCTGCTCCACATGGCCTGTCACCTCAGAGAGCAGCTCCTGCCCTCACTGGGTGAAGAGAAGAGACAGGGACCTGTTGGAGCAGGGCCAGAGGAGGCCACAGCAATGCTGGCAGGGCTGGAAACCCTCTGCTGTGAGGCCAGCCTGAGAGAGTTGAGGTTGGTCAGCCTGGAAAGAAGGCTTCAAGGGCTGAGTAGAAAGCTGGGGAGCTTTGATCAGGGCCTGCTGGGACAGGCCAAAAGGGAATGGTTTGGACTCCAAGAGGCAGATTGAGAGCAGAGAGAAGGAGAAATGTTTGGCACTGAGGGTGGGGAGAGCCTGGCCCAGGCTGCCCAGAGAGGTGGGAGCTGCCCCAAGCCTGGCACCATCCCAGGTCAGGCTGTTCTGGGCTGTGAGCAACCTCCTCTGGATGGGGATGTCCCCATTGGCTGCAGGGGCTTGGAAGGTCCCTTCCCACCCAAACCATTCCATGATTCACAGCCCCAGCCAAGAAGCCCTTTGCTGAGGGATCAAGAGGTTCCTGCTCTGCACCCTGCCCCTTACCCATATCAGACCTTCAGCTCTCCAGAGTGCTCCAAGGGGAGCAATGAAACCCAAATATTTCAAACTCTCAAGCCAGGCTCCCACCAGCTTCAGGCTGGGCCCTCACCTGCAGCACAACTGCAAAGGACGCAGCAAAGATTGTGTGAGCCCTGGGCAGGCTGCAGAGCTGGGGGAGAGGAAGCTCAGGAGGTTCAAGCAGGGCAAGGGCAGGGACCTGCTCAGGAGCCAGCAATGTGCCCTGGGGGTCAAGAAGGCCTCAGTGGTGTCCTGGGGGGCATGGAGAAGAGTGTGGGCAGCAGGGTGAGGGACGTTCTGCTGCCCCTCTGCTCTGCCCTGAGGAGGCCACAGCTGCAGTCCTGGCTTAAGTTCACAGTCTCACAGTATATCAGAGGTTGGAAGGGACCTCAAGAGATCATCAGGTCCAACCCTCCTGCCAGAGCAGCATCACTTAGGGTAGTCTGCACAGGAATGCATCCAGGTGGGTTTGGAAAGTCTCCAGAGAAGGAGACTCCACAACCCCCCTGGGCAGCCTGTTCCAGGGCTCTGTCACCCTCACTGGAAAGAAGTTTCTCCTCATGTTGAGGCGAAATCTTCCCTGTTCAAGTCTGAACTCATTGTTCCTTGTCTTATCACTGTGAACCACCCAAAAGAGCCTGGCCCCCTCCCCTTGACACCCACCCCTCAGCTATTGATAGACATTGATCAGGTCCCTCTCAGCTTTCTCTTCTCCAGACTCCCAGGGCTCAGTCTCTCTTCATAGAGGAGATGCTCAAGTCCCCTAAGCATCCTCCTGGCTCTCCATTGGATTCTCTCCAGCAGGTCTCTGTCTTTCTGGAAATGGGGAGCCCAAAACTGGACACAGGATTCCAGGTGTGGTCTCACCAGGACAGAGCAGAGAGGTGGAAGAACTTCCCTAGGCCTGCTGGACACCCTTCTTGATATATCCCAGGATCCCATTGGCTCTCTTGGCCACAAGAGCACATTGTTGTTCCATGCAGAGCTTGCTGCCCACCAGCACTCCAACCCCCCCAGTTCTGTATCATCAGCAACTTGCTGAGGGTACTCTCAATGTCCTCACCCAGGTCATTGATAAAGATATTGAACAAAACTGGACCCAGTACAGATCCCTGGGGGACACCACTGGCTCTGTGCCACTGATGACAACCCTCTGAGCTCTGTTGTGGAGCCAGTCTGCAATCCACCTCACTGACAGCCATCTATGCCACCTCTCCTGGGCTGTTCTATGAGGATGTTATGGGAGACAGCATCAAAAGCTTTACTGAAGTCAAGATATATGACACTCACTGCTCTGCCCTCATCTACCCACTTGGTCATAACTTCATAAAGGCTAACAGATCAGTCAGACAGGATCTCCCCTTGGTAAATCCATGTTGGCTACTCCTGATGACCTTCTTGTCTTCCACATGGTTAGAGATGACCTCCAGGATGAGCTGCTCCATCATCTTTCCAGGGTTGGAAGTGAGGCTGACTGCTCTGTAGTTGCCTGGCTCCTCCTTCTTGCCTTTTTTGAAGACTGGAGTGACATTTGCTTTCCTCCAGTCCTCAGGCACCTCTGCTGTTCTCCAGGACCTTTCACAGACAACGGAGAGAGGTTCAGCAGCAGTATCAGCAACTCTCTCAGCACTCATGGATGCATCCCATCAGGGCCCATGGATTTGTATGTCTTCAGATAGTACAAGAGATCTCTAACCCTGTCCTGCCTGACCAGTGGAGTGTCCACATCTCTCCAGTTCTGCTCCCTTGCTTCTAGAGACTGAGGTTCCTGAGGGCTGCTCTTAGGAGTGAAGACTGAGGCAAAGAAGGCATTCAGCAACTCTGCCATCTCTGCATCATCAGTTCCTGTATCCCCCCTCTCATTCAGCAGGGGCCCACCTCTTGCCTGCTCTTCCTTTTATCATTGAGGTATTTGAAAAAACTCTTCTTGTTCTCCTTCACCTCTTTGGCAAAGTTCAGTTCCAGGAGCGCCTTGGCTTTCCTTGTTGCATCTCTACATTCTCTGGCTACATCTCTGTAATCCTCCCAACTGACCAGTCCTTTTTTCCACATATTGTAAACCTCCTTTTTGTTTTTGAGTTTTACTCAGAGTCCCTTGCTTACCCATGCAGGTCTTCTGTTTGCCTTACTTGATTTTTTTTTCAAGGGAATACATTTCTCTTGAGCTTGGAGGAGGTAATGTTTGAATATTAGCCAGCTCTCTTGGGCCCCCCTTCCTTCCAGAGCCCTGATCCACTGGATACTTCTAAGTAGAGTCTTGAAGAAGAGATAGTTGGCCCTCTTAAAGTACAGTTCTGGGCTCCCCAGTTGCAGAGCCTGGGAAGTGCTGGAGAGAGTCCAGGGCAGGCTGGGAAGCTGCTGAGGGGCCTGGAGCAGCTCTGGGAGGAGCAAAGGCTGAGAGCCCTGGGGCTGAGAGCCTGCAGAAGAGCAGCCCCAGAGGGGAGCTGAGCAATGCTCAGCAAGAGCTAAAGGAGCTGTGGGGGCAAGAGGCTGGGGCCAGACTCTGCTCACTGGTGCCCAGGGACAGCACAAGGGGCAAGGGGCACAGACTGGAATCCAGAAGGTGCCACCTGGAGAGGAGGAGAAAGTTGTTTGGTGTGAGGGTGCTGGAGGGCTGGAGCAGGCTGCCCAGAGAGGTTGTGGAGTGTCCTTGTGTGGAGAGCTTCCAACTCCCCCTGGGCATGGTGCCCCTGGGCAAGCTGCTGTGGGTGCCCTGCTGGAGCAGGGACTTGGGCTGGGGGAGCTCCAGCAGTCCTGCAGGTTCAAGCACAGCTGGGATAGTGGCACTGGATGGAGGTTTGGTAACAGCAGTCAAGAAAGGGCAGCTCCTCTCTGGCTGGAGGTCTCATGGTGGCTTGGTGACAGCAGCCAGCACAGCTCATCTCTGGGTAGAGGTCGCACCATCCCCAGCAAAGAGCAGCAGGTCCTCCTCAAAGTCCAGCTGGGTTTAAGACCTTCACCCTTGGATCTGGCCCTGTCAACACTTACCAGGGTCAGGGGAGACTCCAGTGCTGCTGCCACGTCATGCCAGAGGGGCTGCAGGCTGAAGGAGCTCCAAGAGCCTCAACACCAACCCCACTGCAGCTGCTCAGCATCTCAGAGGGGACAAGGGGAGCCATGGAAAAGTGTGGAGAGGAGGCAGGGGTAAAGCTAGGAGCTGGGAAGGGAGTCACTGGAATGAGGTGGGATGCACCCAGCAGAGACAAGCGTTAGGGCCAAGTGCATCAGGGAGCACCAGGAAAGTCCACACCAACTCAGGCATCAACCCCACCAGAAGGCTTGGGCACCTGGAGCTGCATTTTGTGGGATCACAGAATGGTTGAGGGCACCTCCAAAGGCCATCCAGCCCAACCTCCCTGGCTCCAGCCCTCTCTGCCAAGCAGGATGCCAGCTTGGTTTGAAGAGCAGTCCCTGAGACCTGCCGTCTACCTCATCAGCATGAGGTCTGCTTCCTGGCCATGCCAAGATACCCTTCCATTTCCACACTGATTTTCCTGCTGTCACCAACCACTCCCAACCACACTGGAGGCAAAACTCCTCCTGCACTGCTCTGAGCACTCAGAAGAACTTCAGGGGACAGCTGGGCTGCAGGGCTGATTGCCACATACCTGCAGATCTTCTCCAGCAATGGTGGCCTGGAGGTCTGGAGAGGTGGTGGAGCTCCACCCTTGAAGGTGCTCAAGATTTCATTCCAGGAGGGTCTGAGTGACCTGGCCTGGCTGTGAAGCTGGAGGTCAATTCCAAGCTGGATGCCACCAGAGGTTCCAGAGGCTCCTCCCAGCCTAAACCCTCCTGCAGAGCACTGCAAGCACTGCTCCCCTGTAGGGAGCTGATGAAGCTGCAGAGGCTTAGCGAACAGCCAAGAGTAGAGCAGATCCAGAGGCCTAGCTGCAAGACTCAGCTCCCAGCCAGCTGCCCTGGTTGCTCTGGGTGTCTGCTTCCACACTGTCTCAGAGTAACACCCAGGATGCAGTAGGTCTGTGGATCCAAGAGCTGCTATGAAGGGATGAGGACTTGGCCAAGGACACGACTGTGGCTATCAGTGGGACAAGCACCATGCAGCCCTCACTCAGTTTTAGACCACAGCATGAAGATTCATGGCCTTAAACCCATATCCTGCCCCTGAAGGCCTGGCTTGTACCCTGTCCTCACTTGAGGGCAGGGATCCATCCAGAAGGATCTTGACAGGCTTGAGCAGTGGCCCAGTGCCAACTGTGTGAGGTTCAACAAGTCACAGGACAAGGTCCTGCAGCTGGGTTGGGCCAACCCCAGGCACAAATCCAGGCTGGGTGCAGAGTGGATTGAGAGAAGCCCTGAAGAAAGAGACTTGGGGGTGTTGGGTGCTGAGCAGCTCCCCAGGAGCCAGCAGTGCCCTCCTGCAGCCCAAAGGCAGCTGTGAGCTGGGCTGCAGCCAGAGGAGTGTGGGCAGCAGGGCAGGAGAGGGGATTCTGCCCCTGGGCTCTGCTCTGCTCAGACCTCACCTCCAATCCTGCCTCCACTTCTGGTGTCCCCAGCAGAAGGAGGACACAAAGCTGCCAGAGTCCAGAGAAGGCCACAAAGATCCCAGGGTTAGAGCAGCTCTGCTGTGAGGACAGGCTGAGGGAGCTAGGGGTGTGCAGCCTGGAGAGAAGACTCCAGGGGAACCTTCTATGATCTCCAAGTCTGTGTTGCTTGGCTCAGCCACGTATTTGCCTCAGAAGAAACATCACAGAATGCTGGGGGCTGGAAAGGACCTCAAGATCATCCAGTCCAACCCCCTGCCAGTGCAGGGGCACCCAGGGCAGGGCACACAGAACACATCCAGGTGGGTTTGGAAAGTCTCCAGAGCACGAGACTCCACAACCTCTCCGGGCAGCCTGCTCCAAGCCTCCAGCACCCTCACACCAAACAACTTCCTCCTCATGTCGAGGTGGAACCTCCCGGGTTCTCACTTGCACCCACTGTTCCTTGTGCTGTCCCTGGGCACCACCATAGAAAGCCTGGAATCTTCATCCTGACCCCCACACCTCTGATATTGATAGACACTGATCACATCCCCTCTCAGCCTTCTCCTCTCCACACTACACAGCCCCAGGGCTCTCAGTCTTTCTCCACAGCAGAGATGTTCCAGTGCCTTCATCATCCTGATAGTCTCCTCTAGACTCTCCCCAGCAGGTCTCTGTCTCTCTTGAACTGGGGAGCCCAAAGCTGGACACCATACTCCAGGTGTGGTCTCAGCAAGGCAGAGCAGAGGGGCAGGAGAACTTCCCCAGCCCTGCTGGCCACACTTTTCTTACTGCCCCCCAGGCTGCCATTGGCTCTCTTGGCCACAAGGGCACTTTGCTGTCCCATGCAGAACTTGCTGCCCACCACCACTCCAAGGTCTTTCTCTATGGAGCTGCTTCCCAACCCCTGGTCTGTACTGGTGCCTGGAGCTGCTCCTTCCCAGATGCAGGACTCTGCACTTGTCCTTATTGAACTTCATGAGGTTTGCCTTCCCCCAGCTCTCAGCCTGTCCAGATCTCACTGGATGGCAGCACAGCCTGAGGGGTGTCAGCCACCACCCAGCTTGGTATCACCAGTAACTTGCTGAGGCTCCACTCAATCCCCTCAGCCAGGTCACTGAAGACCCAAATTGGACCCAGTCCTGACCCCTGGGGACCACCACTGGACACACAATGGGCAACAATGCAGCTGGGTTCCAGAAACCCTCTTCCTAGCTAAGCCCTCACCTTCTGGACTCTGTGTTAAGGAGCTTGACCTTCTCCCTGCTGGAGGAGCTCCAGTCACTGGGATCCAGACAGCCCTCTGCACACTGCCCAGGATGATTGGCTCCCCAGTTTTAAGTCTGCCAGCAGCTGAGAATCCTGCTGGCCACGAGCCCCGGGCTGCAGAGCAGCAGTCTGGCTTTGTGCCCACAAGCTCAAAGTCAAGCTTAGACGTGGTCCATCTGCCCCACCATCTAACAGCACCTGAAGCAAAAAGCAAACCAGGCAAGGTGTGGACAGCAGCTCCCTGCTCCCCCACACCATGGACCCTGCTGAACCACCAGAGCTGTAAGAATGAAACCATCAGGAGGTGGACTCCCAGGAGAAGGCCTTCCTTGTATCCATTTGTGATCCAGGACGCTGCCCACAGCCCATGGTGTTTCCTCTTGGACACAGAAGCTCCTCTTGGCTCTTGCTCCAGCAGCTGCTGACCTTCCTTTGGGGCAAAGCCAGGCAGAAGTAGCATCCACAACCCTCTGGCCGAATCCACTCCTCTGTAGGACACCTGCACCTACCCAGCCCCACTGCTCAGACACACAGAGGTGACACCTTGGCGAGGTTGCTCCTTACCTTATGGACACTTTTGGGGTTCTCCAGCCAAGCATAGTACATTTCCTCCACGTAGTTTGAACTAGTCCCACTTAAAAAAGGCTCTGCAGCCACCGGTGCACTGTAGCACCTGATGCGTGCAAACGTCCTGGGTGCTGCCAGCCTGTGCTGGGGAAGAGTCTTTACAGTCTGAGAGGCTGTCAAGGGCCTCAGCTTTGCCACACAAGTCCTTAAGTTCAGCATCTTTGTCCTGTCACCTCACACAAGCTCCTGCTGGGGAAGAAGGAAAAAGTGTGTCAGAAAGCAGTGCAGGAGAGCACAGAGCAGAGACCACCCCCACCTGCCCTTATCAGCCCCAGGCATGGAGAGCTGAGCTTAGGACCAGTTCTTTATAGCGCAGCTCAGGTTGGAAGGGACCTCAGAGACATATTGCAACCTCCCTGACACCTCTCAACTAGCCCAGGTTGCTCAAGGCCTCATCCAGCCTGGCCTTGTACACCTCCAGGCAGGAGGCATCCACAACCTCCCTGGGCAGCCTGTTCCAGATTCTCACCACCCTCCTGCTGAAGAACTTCTCTTTCAGCTCCAGTCTAACCCTGTTCTCCCTCAGCTCCAAACCATTCCCCCTTGTCCTGTCTCTAGACAACCTCATGAAAAGTCCCTCTGCAGCCTTCCCGCAGGTACTAGAAGGCAGCTCCAGGTCCCCCCAGAGCCTTCTCTTCTCCAGGATGAACAACCCCAGCTCCTTCAGCCTGTCCTCAGAGCAGAGGATTAATTAACTCAAACTAATCCAGCCCTCTTTCTCAGTTCCAACAACATCTCCTTTCCCATTAATCAATCCCTCCAGCATGCTTTGACATCTTTTGGTTGTTTTATTCTTCATCTGGGAATCCCTTTTCTGTTTGTTTTAAGCAGGAAAATCCTCTCCCTGAAACCAAGACTGCAGCAGGACACTTTGGCTCCATTCACAGGGACATTTGAAAGCACCACGCTCAGAAGGTGCTGGGAAAAGCACTTCTAGCTGGATTTTCCCACTCACCAACAGGTTTTCCTTCACCTTAGCACAATGCACCCCACCAGGTCTCTGCAAGCTGCAGCAGGACAGCTAACCCAGCACAGAAGCTTCTTCCATCACTCTCTCTCCCAGGTAGAAAGTCTCAGCTTCAGTTTTTGCTGCAGCCACTCTGCTTGGCCACAGCTTTCTTCCCACCAGGTTAGCCCCCGGACAAGGCTGGGAAGAAACCATCTACAGGGGAGACCCCTCACAAAGTCTGGTGGGACCTGGGATGTGGGCTCCAGGCCAGACCTTCAGCATGTCTTAAAAGCTCACACCCAAGAAGGCTGATGGAGCTGGAAGACCCAGAGAGGGCCCAGAGCACCCACAAAAACAAACCAGGGCTGATGTGTGGCATCTCCAAGGTCCTCCAGCAGTAACCACCATACAGCACTTGTACACGGACAGGGAGACCTGAAGTTAACCTCACTCCTCCTCACACCCAGGAACCACAGCCACAGCCCAAGGGGAAAGTGCTAGAGCAACATCACCTCAGAGGAAGCTCTGGAACTTGGAGTCAGCAATTCTTGGACCTGCCCTTTCCAGCCAGCTCCTCCACAAGAGGCAGGACCCAAGGCTGGAGGTGACCCAACGGGATGGTTTCCAGAACCCCAACCAGTTGGACAAGCAGCAGCTCAATGTCAAAGCAGCTATCGTGCATTTACCAGATTAAAAGGAAGTTTTGCAGCAGACTGGAGGAAAACAAAACCTTCATGAGCAGCATTTCATCAGCCAGGCTTCCAGATCCACCCTGCTGAACCTCCTTCTACTCAGCATGGTGGCAGCTACACTTCCTGCCTCAAAAGACCTTGGTCCAAAGAGCCCAAGAAAGACTCCAGGGGTCATTCCTGCTTCCCACCCTGCCAGCTCCCTTCTGCCCACCGTCACACCAGGATCGTGACATGCCAGAAGCAGCACGACAAGGAGCGTGGCAGCCCTGGGGGTTGTCCTCTCAGCTTCCCTTCCCAGGGATGAAGCACCAAAACACAAAGATTCCAGCAAGGTGTCAGCACCCCACCACTGGGAGGGGAAAAAGCTTTGGGACATAAGTGTTGGTGGCATCTCCAGCTCTAGTGTTTGGTTTCAGTGCTGCCACTCAGCAGTGTCCTGGTGACCTCTCCAGAAAACAAGGGGCTCAGTGCAAAGGTTTGCCCCAAAACGAGCAGAACCAGGCTGGTCCTAGAGGGCCTCTTGCAGGGGATGCGTTGGCCGGGCTCTCACAGCCCAAACTACACCGAGAGGTCACGGAACAGGGATGTGAATCGTTAAGCAGATTAAGGAACGTTTGACCTCTGGCAGGTGGAATCCCTGGCAGAAGCCCCGGGCGCTGAGCTTCTGGGTGGGTTAAAACCGGAGCGAACTCAGGGTTAACGGAGCGGCAGGGCCGGGGCTGCTCTAGGGCCGTGGGCTCCCGGCCCGGCTACTTCAGCCACCGACACTTCAGGGATGGCAGCAACTAAAGAGCCTCGGGGCAGCCGGTGGGAAGGCGTGGACCCCCTCTGAGGGGTGCAGGGTCCACTCCCACCTCGGGCCCTCCCAGGCCGCCTAGGGAGGCCCCACTGGACTGGAGTGAGGGACCCACCCGCCGGGTGGGGCGGAACGGGCCACCCTGGGCGCCGCCCCGCGGCCGGACGCGTCGGGCAGAGAGGGCTGCACAGGGGAGACCCAGGCAGTACCCGGGGTATTCCGGTGGGGTACCGGAGGGGTCGCGGCGCGGCCACGCGTGGGGGTGGGGGCGGACGCGGAAAGAAGCCGCGAGGCCCCGGCCGGCCCGCCCCCCACCCCCCAAAACCAGCCGCGCGCGCGCGCCAGGCCCGCCCCTGCTCCGCGCCCGCCAATTAGCGCCGCCAGCCGCTTACAGGAACGACGCCAGGCGCCGAGCCCCATTCCCACTGGCCGCGCCAGCTGCCAGTCCCGCGGTAGTCCCACCTCCCCCCCCCACCCCAAGGCGCCCGGGCGGTGGCACCAAGGACATCGGGGAGCAGGAGCGGCCGCAGCCCCCGGGACTCCCGAGAGCCCCCACCCCGCCGCCCCGCTCCGGGCTGGGCCGGGCCAGACCAGACCTGGCCTGGCCTGGCCTCTGGCTCGGCTCGGCCCGGCCCGGCCCCGCCGCCCGGCCCGCCGCGGTACCCACCGGGCACGTCCGTCCGCCCCGCTCGTGGCCCCGGCTCTGACAGCGGCCCCCAACCACCCGTTGCCGCCCCGCGCCGCGCCGCCCCGCCCCGAGCGCTGCGTCACCGCGGCCGCCCGCCCCCCTCCGCGCCCGGGCCAGGGCGCCTGCGCCGCAGCGTCCGCGCACCGAGCGGAGCCAGGGGCGGCGCCGGACTAGGGGGCTAGGATGGGGCTGTCGCTCTGGTTACCCCGGCGGGGCCTGGAGATCCCTGGTATGGACTCGGGGGTCCTCACCACGACCTAAGGATTTCTAGTATGGTCTGGAGACCCTCTGCCTCTGGAATGCCCCACTACGGCCTGAGGACCCCTGGTATGGCCTGGAGACTCTCACTATGGCCAGGGGACGTCCACTGCAGCCTGCAGACCACTGCCATGACTTGGATACTCCAACCATGATCTAAAGGCTCCACCACAGCTTGGAGACCCCTGGTATGGCCTGGGGCCTCCACCATGGCCTGAGGATCTTCACCGTGGTCTGGGGCCCCTTGGTATGGCCTAGAGATCCCCACCTTTGGCATTGACTAAGGACCTTTGCCATAGTGCGGAGGACCCCCTGGCATTGGGGACCCCATTGCCTGGAGGACCTCAGGACTTTGAAGGCATTCCAGCACGGGTGGCAGGCAGCAGGCCTCACCCAAGCACAGGCAGAGCTGGCTGGGAGCATGGGCAGGGCTGGGCGGGCAGGAGGTGCCCCGGGGGCGTTTGGGGATTGTTGGCGATTTCCTGCCAGTTGAGTCATGGCTGCAGCAGCCCGCAGCCCAGCAGCTGCGTGGGACTGCCCAGCGCTTTCAGGAAGCGAAACCGGTGCCAGGAAAGCACCCTGACAGCCCACAGCTATGCAAGCACAGCCACACGTGTCCCTGGCGCTGCCAGTGTGGCGCAACCACCAGCACCCCGGATGGACGTTGGGCACCCTGCAGAGTGGGACCTGCTGGGAGCTGGTGACAAGGAATGTTCCCAAAGGCACAGTGTGTCCCCATGGCAGCATAGGTGGGCACAAGGGACTAAGTGGGTCCTGCTCCCTCTGGTCATGGGGTGGTGAGGACAGGAGGGATGGTGGAGGAAGCCCTGCAGTGCAGGAAGAAGCCATGGGGAAGTGGCAGTGCTTGCACCACCAGCCCCTCCCTGGTAGCAGTGGCCCCAGCCCTGACGAGAGCCAAGCGTCATGGTGCCTGGCTGGGCTGGAGCTGGGACAGGCCCTGCTGAGCCAGGCAGCCCTCCAAGGGCTGCTCCCACACGGTGACCCCAACCATCGCCCCAGCTCTGTGCCCAGCTCACCAGTGCCAAAGCATCTGCCCAGGCTCTGCCCCACACACAGCCCCCAGCTCAGCCCCACAGTGCTGCTGGGGGACAGCCAGCCCCCCTCTACCTCCCCCCACCCAGCCCTCCCAGTGTCACCAGAGGAACTGGGCAAGCCAGGGCGTTGCGAAAGGTGGAAATCCCACTCTGACGATGCTTCCTTCCAGGTACCCTTGAAAACCTGCTGTGCCCGGGCAGGGCTCACAGAGCGCCCAGTCCACGCTGCGGGTGCGACAGGCACAGCAGCACTCAACAGGTACCAGCAGGTCTCTGCCCAGCTTTGTGCAGTCAGCAGTGGACATGGCCTTCGTTCCTGACCTGGACACGCTGGAGAGCAGCAAGTAAGCATGGCTGTGCCAGGGAGGCACTGGGGATGTGATGCCACCCTGCTGCTGCAGCCTTCACCATCTTTCTTTGCCTTTCAGCCTGAGCGAGGAGACTTTCTATGGCCCTGACTGCATCTGCCTGCAGGAGGTAAAGCTGGGGGGGTAGCAACTGGGAAGGGCAGGACTCCTGTGATGGGGAAGCTGATTTCTCACCTCAGATGCCCTTTCGTCTCCAGAAACCCCCTCTGGACACAAAGGTGACATCGCCTGAGGTGGGCATCCAGGTGACAGTGACCAAGGGGCACTCTGCCAGGACCTTCCGCCAGGCTGCCGTGCTGGTGGCAGCTGTGACCAAGCTCTGGAAGCGGCCAGCACACAGGGACTTCACTGACAGTGACCTTGGGGACCTTCTGGATGATATTTTTGGTATGGGGCAGTGGTGTCAGGGCTGTCACTCCAGCTGGGGATGCTTTTAGGGGATGCTCTTGGGCCTGGGGCTCTCTGCACACTCCTGATGTGTCCCTGTCCCCACAGAACCAGTCTCCTTCCAGCACATCGAGGGCAGCTGTGCTGGGGCTCCTGTCTACCGCTACACTCGCTCCCAGTCCTTTGACATCCTTGACATTGACCATAAATGCTTCGTGCTGGAGTCTCCCACCCAGCTGGTGGCCCTGCACCTGCAGGGCCCCTCTGCCAAGCAGAAAGGTGGGAAGACAAGGGCCTGACCCAAGTATCCCAACCCTGGCACCACCCAGTATCCCCAGATCACCCCTTAACACTTTTCTCCCCTCTGCAGTGAAGCTCAACATTGCTCTGTACCGTCCCCGAGCATCACAGGGTGGGCTGGGGACCGGGCAAGTGCCAGTGGCACTGGGCATCAAGGGCTACCAACTCTACATGTCCTGCGTGATGAGCGGGGCCCAGCCTGTGCTGCAGCTGGAGGTGAGTGGGGCTTCCCATGAGCTCCATCCCCAGTGGGGGTGTCCCACCCTGAACCCTGTTTCCTGGGGGTTCCATCCCACCTTGAACCCTGTTTCCCAGAGGCTCTGTCCCAGCCTGAACTCTATTCCCCAGGGGCTCTATGCTCTATCCCAGCCTGAACCCCATTTCCTGGGGGCTCCCACCTCAGCCTGACCTCCTCTTTGCTGCAGGAAGCTGACATCAGGAGGGACATCGACAGCTTGGAGCTGATTCGCTTCATCTTCTTCCGCCTGGACAGCCCTGCCGAGGGCACCACTCGTTTCGAGTCTGCTGCCTTCCCTGGATGGTTCATCTGCACCTCACAGCAGCCTCGCCAGCCTGTGGGCATCACCAACCAGCCCGACCAGGTCATTGCCACCTACGAGCTGAGCAGGCATTGAGGGCCTACCGAGCCCTCCCCAACCCAACCAGCAGTTGCGGGTTTTCAGGCTGTATGTACCAAGTACAATCCCCCCAGCGGGACCCCCCCCCTCTATTTCAGGTGAAATAGCAGCTCTGGGCCCCGTGGGCCCAAAGTCACCCCAATGGATACTAATTTATTGTGTCCCTCAGAGCTTTTTGTACTTATTTATTGTGCCACTCCCACATGCTTTGAGCTTGCACCTGGCATTGGAAGTGCCAGGGGTTGGTTACCAGGCCTGGGGGTGCTGGTTTTTGCTGGACCTGGAAATAAAAAGGTTTCCCAGGATAGTGTTTCTCAGATGGTTGGTCTCACAGGGGTTAAACGACATAGGGATGGTTCTTGGGTGGGACAATCCTATGGTTTTTGCTGCTTCTGGGGACTCTCCAGGCATGGGCCCAAAGCTCAAGGGGTAGGGGTGACCCTACAGTGGTGTGACCATTGCACACTCAGGAGGCCACCTCAGACCAAGAACCACATTGTTCCCATACCCACCTTGCAGCCCCTGGCAGCCACCTGAGTCTGCCACTTCTGCCCCAGGCACTGCCACCACCCATCACTGAGGCATGGTGTGGTGCTACAGCATGGTATGACATGGCATCACATAGCATGGCATTACAACATGGCCTGTTGTGGTGTAGCACAGTGTGGCATTGCATTGCACAGTGTGCCGTGCTATAGCATGGCATGGTATGGTGTAGCATGGTCTGGCATGGCATGGAATCACAGAATCATTCAGCCTAGAAAAAGACCTTCAAGATCATCGAGTCCAGCTATTAACCCTGCTCTGCCAAGTCCATGACTAAGCCACATACCCAAGCAGCACATCTTTGAAACCCCTCCAGGAATGGGGACTGCACCACCTCCCTGGGCAGCCTGGGCCAGTGTCTAAGAACCCTTCCAGTGAAAATGTGTTTCTTAATGTCCAACTTGAACCTCCCCTGGGGCAACCTGAGGCCATTCCCTGTCCTATCACTTGTTCCTAGGGAGCAGAGTCCAGCCCCCACCTGGTTCCCGCCTCTTCCCAGGAGCTGTAGAGAGCAATGAGGTCTCCCCTCAAGCCTCGTTTTCTCCAGGCTCAGCACCCCCCAGGTCCCTCAGCTGCTCCTCCCCAGCCCTCTTCTCCAGACCCTTCCCCAGCTCTCTTGCCCTTCTCTGGCCCTGCTCCAGCCCTCAATGTCCTTCTGACACTGAGAGCCCAAACCTGACCCCAGGCTTCCAGCTGTGGCCTCACCAGTGCCTAGCCAACATGGACCCTCCCTGCCCTGCTCCTGCTGCCCACAGCATTGCTGGTCCAAGCCAGGCTGCTGGTAGCCTGGGCACACCTTGGTTCATCTTCAGCTGCTGTCCACCAGCATTCCCAGGGCCTTTTTATCACCAGTCGGTTCCCGACTCTGCCCCGACCCTGGAGCTTCCTGGGGTTGTTGTGAGCAATGTTGTAGCACAGCCTGGTACGGTGTGATGGGGCTTTGGCAGGGCCTGGTACAGTGTGATGGGGTTTTGGCACAGCCTAGCATAGTATGATAGGGCTTTGGCACGGGCAGCCTTGGTAACGCTGCGATTCCCCCGGGGGTAGCTGCTGCTGCCGGCCCCGCTCCGCACGCGGCCTGCCGGGGAGCCTTGGCTCCGCCCCCTACCCTCGTCTAGCCAGTCACAGATCCTCTCTCTTGACTCGTCGCAAGGAGCTGGTGTTTTCTCACTCTCCATTGGTCGATTTGAAGAAGGCGGTGGCAAATGGACGCGGCGCGCCGTTGACGGGCGGGTAGTTGGCCGCGCCGAGGCGAGCCGTCGGCGATGGAGCGAGGTGAGGCTTTGGGGGTCTTGCGAGGTTGAGGAGGCCTAAAAAGTCTGAAGGAGAGCGGACGCCTGGGGGCCCGGTGGGGCTGTGAGCGACCGGGGTCCCCTCCGCGGTGGGGGGGGACGCAGCCCGCTGGGTACCGTTTGTGGGGCCCCCGAGGTGACAAGGGCCAGGGGAAGGTGCTCCGTGGAGCGGGGATGCCGGGGGTGGCCTGTTGGGGCGGCTGCCCCCAACCTCGGGGGTGGATGAGGGGCAGGGAACGCGGTAGGTGGCTGCTGGTGCTGGGTGGTTTGGGGGGTACCCACGAAATGGGTCACTGGGGGTGCCACTTTGCGCCTGGGGCTTCGTGGTAGCCTTGGGGTGCAGCATCAAGGGAAGGGGTTGGCTTGGGGGGAAGGGGACTTGCAGGGGGACACTCAGAACCCTGGGCTTGTGGGCTGTCAGGTGAGGGTGGGACAGCTTTAGGGACAGGACAGGGTGGTACTGGACTCTGCCAGACCAAGCTGTCCTGCCACGAGATGCCCCAGTAACCATACTCGGGGTGTCAGGGGTACCCCTGCCCCCACCAGTTTTCCACCTGCCTGTGTTGGCAGAGGGCTTGGCCACAGAGGGGCACAGGCTCAGGGAACACACAACTGAAGCAGAGGCAGCTTCCTGCCCCACACAGCTGAGGTGCTGAGCATCAGAGAGCTCTGCTCTTTATGTGCCTCTGGGTGGGGAGACACTGGCACAGGGTGCCCAGGGAGGCTGTGGATGATCCCTCCCTGGAGGTGTTCAAGGCCAGGCTGGATGAGGCCTTGAGCCTGGGCTAGTGGGAGGTGTCCCTGCCCATGGCAGGGAGTTGAAACTGGATGATCTTCAAGGTCTCTTCCTACTCAAACCATTTTTTGAGTCTGGGAATCTGGGAGTATTTGTGTGCAGGGAGATGCTCTGGGAATTTCTGGGAATAGCTTTGTCAGGCTTGGATGGGGAGCTCTGGAAACCTGCATGGTTGTGTTGTGAATGTAAAAGAAACCCAAACACTGAGGTCATGGTATGTGCACTGCAGCTTCCTACCTCCCCATCTTCTCTGCCCTGGTGAGGCCACAGCTGCAACACTGGGTCCAGTTCTGGGATCCCCAGTTCAGGAAGGACAGGTACTTGCTGGAGAGGGGACAGCAAAGGCCTGCAGGGGGTTGCTGAGGGGACTTGAACATCTCTGTGATGGGAAAAGGCTGAGAGAATTGAGGCTGAAGTCAAGGAAAGAGCAGCCTGAGGGGGGTCTGTTCAATGCTGATCAATACTCAAAGGGTGGCTGTCAGGAGGATGGGACCAGGCTTTGTTCAGTGATGCCCTGGGCACAAACTTTACCATCAGAAGTTCCATCTAAACATGAGGAGAAACTCCTTTAGTTTAAGGGTGACTGAGCCCTGGAGCAGGCTGCCCAGAGAGGTGGTGGAGTCTTTGTCTCTGGGGACATTCCAAACCCACCTGGATGTGTTCCTGTGTGACCTTCTCTGGGTGACCCTGCCCTGGCAGGGGAGTTGGACTGGGTGATCTCCAGATGTCCCTTCCAACCCTTCCCATTCTGTGATCTCTTTGCAGGAGAGCAGAGAGGACAGATCCAGGAGTACCTAGGAGGCCCAAGTGCAGAGTAAGTCAGCAGGGTGTTGGAGGTGGACTGGACCTTCTCTAAAGGTCCCTTGTGACCAACCACTCTTGGTGTTCTAAGGCCCTTCTCCCAGCCCTTCTCACCACCTGCCAGTGCCCTGCTGTCAGGGCAGCAACCTGGCACAGCTCTGCCTTCACAGCATCCCAGCAGCACTCTGGAGTTACTGGCAGCAGGAGCAAAGGAATGGTTTTGCTGCTGGCATTTCCTGCTGCCTGATGATGTCCCTCTGGGGTGTTTTCTGAGTCTCTGTGAGTTTAGCTCTTGGGTGCAGCAGCAGAGGCTCCTTTTTTCTTACAGCTCAGCTTTGTACCTGGTGCTCTGAAGGAAGGTTGGGTCAGGTCCCTCTGCTGCTTTTTAATGGCAGGGAGGGGCATTTTCAGGGCATTTTCAGTGCATTTGAGAGGCAATAGCTGCACCTACCTGTCAAAGGAGGGCTCTGGGAGCCCCTGGGTGCCTCTGGAGCTGGGCTGGGTGCTGTGAGCACAGCAGCTGTTCACAGGCACCTTTCTGCAAGGCTTTGAATGGAGTTGCTGCTGCACCTGGGCAGCCTGAACACTTGAAAGACTCTCACTGCAGTAAGAGTTTTGGTGGCATTGCAGTGCAAAAGGAGCCATAAAGCAGCTAAACGGGAGCAGAACGAGACCAGAAAGCAAACCAGGCTGTGGAGAACTGCACTGAGACAACGGAAACAAGGAGAGAAGATTCATGGTGTTCCTTGATAGCATCCTGCACCACTTGTGCAGAAGAGAAGATGCTGCCCAGGCTGTTTCATAGCAGAGAAGTCTCTGCACAGGCATTAATCTTCCCTAATTGCTGAGCTGCCAACTCCAGGCAGGAGAACCCTGCATCTGTTTGCTGTCTGAGGGCTCCAATTCGGGGAGAAGCAGAGGATGGGGGTTGCTGCTGCCCCACTAGCTGGTGGCTGAGCTGCCATGGATCTGCAGCTCTCCATGGCACAGCAGACCTGGCTGCTGTGCCCCCCTGCACTGCAGCATGGCAGCAGCTGGCTCGAGTGCACCTCAGCTGCTTGCAGCATGCAGGACAAGTCAGGACACTGCCCAGGGGCATCCAGAGCCTCCAAAGCCATCCTCTGCTAGGCCCCTGCCTGCAGGAACTGCTTTGGTGTCAGCAGAAGCTGAGAGTTCTATGCCAGCCTGGGCCATGGATGTTTTGTGTTGTTTTTCTGTTGCCACTGTAACAGCATAGAAAGCAGAATTAATTTAACCTGGTACTTCCTGGACAGCTTTTCGATGCCAAAAGCTTTTTGTAAGCTGCTGTGAGTGGGACAGCCAGGAGGGGTTTAGATCTTGAGCCCCTTCTGCAGCTGCCAGTCAATAACCTGCCATGTTCTTTGGCTTCCTGCAGACCCTGTGTGAAGGACCAGATGAGCCAACCCTTAAAACCACTTCCTAGACCAGGCCAGGTGAGTAGGAACCTTTGAATCTGGTTTTGCATTCCTTGCTTGGGTCTGCATAGAGCTGGGCACCCAAACTGAGACTCTGATGCCAAATGGGGTGCAGCCAACACATTGCTAAGGAGCTAGCAGTGAGTCATGGAATCACGGAATGCATCAGGAAGGGACCCTCAAAGGTCACCTTGTCCAACCCCCTGCAGTCAGCAGGGACACCTCCAACTAGAGCAGGCTGCTCAGGGCCACATCAAGTTTGACCTTGAATGTCTCCAGGGATGGGGCCTCAACCACAGCCCTGGACAGCCTGTTCCAGTGTCTCCCCACCCTCATTGTGCAGAACTTCTTCCTGATGTCCAACCTAACTCTGCCCTGCTCCAGTTTCAAACCATTGCTCCTCGTCCTATCCCCACAGTCCCTCCCCAGCCTTCCTGTAGGTCCCTTTCAGGTATTGAAATGTGCATCTAAGGTCTCCCTGGAGCCTCTTCCCCTCCAGGCTTGTTTTTCAGAAGAACTTAGCATGGGAGACTGATCCTTTGCCCCTGTGCTGGTGGGTGTTGTGTTCTTGCTCTGCTGACAGCTGTTTTGCCACCACAGGCCTTTGCATGCCATCTCCTGGGCCTGCAGGAGTGGGGCAGGAACAAGCTGTTGGGTCCTTAAAGCTGAGCTTTGCTTCCTGAGCTCTCCTTAGAGCTGAACTTTGCTTCTCTCTCCAGGTTGACAGGAACAAGAAGGATGTTGGCAGACCTGTGCCAAAGGGTGCTCCAAGGCATGGCAAGCTTGGTGCCAAGTCCATACAGCACGCTGGCCATGCTGCTCAGCACAAGCCTTTAGCTGCATCCCAGAGAGCAGCAGGGCTGCATCCAGAGCAGCCAAGGAAGGGCACAAAGCCTCCTGTGGGGCCAGGAGTGAGCCGCTCTGTGCAGCCCAGGGGCAAGCTCCCAGCCTCAAGTCACCTAAATCCAGAAAGGAGCAAGAATCCTGGCCAGGACACTGCAGCACCTCCAGCTGGAAGTGAGCAGCCCCATCCTGGGACACCTTGCTGCCCAAATGGGGACCTGCAGGACAGACTGCGGAGCAACAAAGAGAACATCCAAGCACGAGCCCCTGCGTGGCCTGTGCTGAACAGGGCTCTGCAAGCTGCTGGGGACAAACGAGTCTTGGCTCCCAGGCAGAGCTCAGCTGCCACATCCAAAGCCATCACAGACCCCAGGGACAGAGTGAGCAGCCACCAGGCTAAGGAAAAGCCAGCTCCTGAGAAATTCAGGCAAACGATATCAGGCTCCAAGAACCCAAGCACTAAAACTCAGCCGCTGCAGCCCCCGTGGCTGCCTACAGCTTCTGCTCATTTCCTGCATAAAAAGCCAGGGTCAAACCAGGAGAAAACTGGCACAGCAAGATTCTCCCACGTGAAGAGATCTCCCAGGAAGCCTCTGAACTCCAGCAGGCCCCAGGGGACCACAAAACTGCCATCCAGCCTGAAACTGGGTGGCACTGTGCGACAGCAGAAGCCCCTGGCTAAAGGAGAGGCTGATAGGAAGGAGGTGAAGGTGGCACCTTCTGGGCACACAGCAGCCTCCCAAGCACCACCCCTGCGAAAGCAGCCCTGCAGCACACAATGCTCCAGAGCTCCACCAGTGGAGAGCGACTGGAGGACGGACAGGAGGGACAGGGTTAACACCGAGCTGCCAAAGGCAGGGGGAATGTTCCCAAGGCGTGTCCCCAAGACCCCCACGCCTGGGGACCGTAGGTAAGTAGCAGCTGTGGCTGCCTTTGTCCTCACCTCCAGGGGACAGCAGAGGTTTAATTGTGTGAACCGAGCTGCTGGGAACCCGGGATCCAAAGTCCCCGTCATGGGTGGATGCCTCCTTGCAGATGGCTGTCTCAGCAGAGAGGAGGATGGGGGCAGATTTGGTGGTACCCTGGTGTGGGAGCAATGGGTGTTCTGTTTTCAGGGCTCACTGAAGCCCAGGAAGGTTTTCCTTTCCCAGCCCAGAGCTCAGATGCCTTTTTAGGACAGATGTGGTGGCTCTTCCTGAGCAGCTGAAGTTGGCAGGAAGGAGATTCCAAGAGCAAAGAGTTTTCCAAGAGAAAACTGGAGCCTGGCAAGTGCTGGCCAGCTGCTGGGGTGATGACAGTGATCCCTTGGTCCTTTGACAGGAAGCAGCTGCAAGAGTGGTTGGCATCCAAAGGCAAGACATACAAGAGGCCACCAATGACACTGCTGCAGAAGAACCCAGTCAAGGTGTCCTGCAGAAATGTCACGGAGAAAGAAAAGCAGAAGAAACCAGAGCTGCCTTTCCTGGAGACCAACAGCCTATTAATTGAGTGCCTGAAGCTTGTGGAGGAGGTGGGAATGGGAAAGTTGCTGTTTGATTTGGCTCCTCGTGTCCTGGAGCATCCCAGGAAATGAGGGCCCCATCCCCCAGCAGCATGCAGGGATTTGGAGCAAACATTCCTGCTGGCTTGGCTTTGGTTCCCTGCCTTGTATGTAGGGAAAGGAAAGATCCCTGTGGAGTTCTGGACAGGCCAGAGGCACGTGGCATGGTGCCACAGGGAGAAGGGGGCAGCATGTGTGCCCCTGCCCATGTTCTGATGCCTGCCAGTGCAGTTCTACCACAGCAGCCCAGGCTGGTGACTCCAGATGGAGGAACATCCCTGCTATGAAGGAGCAGCTCTGGGAATGCTGCCTGCTAGCAATGTTGGCTTCATTAGTGTCAGCACTCAGGGGTCTGTCCCTCCACATCCCTCTCAAATCCTGGACTCGCTTTACCAAGGAGATAGAGACAGGGGAGCTGTTCCCTGCCCATGACCATGCAGGAGGTGACCCAGACCCTCCTGCCCCTGTTTTAGCCAGGGAGCACTGGAGGGCAGCTGTGCACTGACACTTCCCCCTTTGGCCCTCACAACTGGTAACCTTCTCTGGTGCTTCCTGCAGGGTGCCCAGGCAGAGGAGGTCCTGGCCATGCTGTCTGCCATGCCCCAGGCAGAGAGGTTTGCCAAGTTCTGGATCTGCAGAGCCAAGCTGCAGGCCCGCAGTGGCCCCTTCGACGTGGCAGGGCTGTACCAAGCTGCTGTCTGTGCTGGCGCCGTGGTGAGTGAGGCCCTGCCCTGCCTCTGTCCCGGCAGCTCTCCTGGCACCCAGGGATGAGTTTAGCACCACAGGTCACTGCTGGCAAAGCCCTTTTAGAGCTGCTGCTCTGGTGGAGAAATACCTCAGGCTTGCCTCAGCCAGGGCCAGGGGGAGGGCAGGGAGGGCGACAGCAGCTCTGAGCAATGTCACAGCAGCCTGGTGGGGGTTGTCCTCTGGGTGGTCACCTACCCAAGCCAGGCCTCTGTGCTGGCATTTTTCTTGGAGAAGAGGAATTGTGCAGCCTCTTGCCCTGTATCCAGCATGTCATGACGCAGCCAAACCCTTGTCTACTATTCATTTGCAACTCCAGTCTCTGCTGCCCAGTCAGGCTGCCCTGACCTGTGTTCTCTTTCTCCTGCAGCCACTCCAGGAGCTCAGAGAAGTTGTTCTTGATATGTTGAAGGCTAAAGACCAAACATTAGAAGGTAATGTGGAGACTGGCAGGCAGGCTGAGGTTCTCTGCTGCAGCAGGCTGGGGAACAGCATGGGCTGCAGCCTGCCCCAGCACCCTCTGTCCCTGCTGCCTTTGATGGAGACTAAGAGCTGTGAGAATCCAGAATCCTGCCCTCACAAATGGGGTCAGACTGCTCTGCCAGGGCTGGCAATGGTCCTGACCCAGCACAGCTCTGTGTCCAGTGGTGTTGTCATCCCTCCTCAGCTGCCCCTATCTGCAGCCATACTGTCCCTTTCCTCTCCTTCCAGGGGAGAAGTCTGAGCTGCCCATCCCTAGTGATCCTGCCATGCCTGGCCCAGGTGGAAGGCAGCCCAGGGCAGCCACTCCCTGTCCACCTGGGAGGTCCATGACCTGCCTGCCTGCCTCAGTCAAGCTCCAAGTCACATCTGCACCCAGGTAAGGCTGAGCTGCCCACTGCTGGCAGCAAGCACCCTCTGTGCCAGCACTGTGCGGGGTTTACCCAAGGGCTCTTATCCCCTCTGCAGAGGCAGGGAGCTGCTGAAGGGCCCAGAGCTGAAGTTCCTGACACCGGTGCGGCGTTCCCTGCGGATCGAGCGGGCAGGCAGGCGCTATCCAGAGATGCTGAAGGACCACGACCCTGTCGTGTCGTCCCTCCGAGAGATCCTGGATGCAGAGGAGAAGACTCAGTTCTTCTTTCGGAGAAACAAGGCTCTGCCTCAGGTGGTGGAGCCAGAGGGCATCAGTTTGTGTCCCCCCAAGTGCTGCTGAGGGGCAGGATTCAGGCTGCTTGCTCACTCAGGCTGCCTTTGGGTGCAGCTCACTGAGCTCTTGGTGCCTGTGGCCCACAAGAAGCCTCCTGGAGATCCTTCAGCAATATTTTAAATACATAAAACCTTGCAGTAGTGCTGCAGTGTGTCCTGGTGAGGTGTGCAAGGGCTGGAGCTGTGTCCCCAGGGCTGCCCCTGCCCTGGTGGTGACGCATGCCCCAATTTCCCTGCGGCAGCCTGGTGCCAGTCAGCCTCTGCTGCTCCAGGTGCCTCCTGCTGCTTTGCAAGTGACGTCCCAAGGGATTTGCTCTGGGGCTGTGTTGTACCCTACCTGGGCAGCACCTGGATGGTCCCTGCTGAGAGGCACTGACAGCCCTGTCCTGAGTTGTGTGTGGCAGTGCCAGCCATGCCAGGCTGGCAAAGGGCTGAGGGGCTGGGGTACCTGCAGGGCATGGGCCCTGAGGATAATGAAGGTGACAGAGCAAGAGGTGCACGGGGCAAGGCTTCCAGAGCTCTGGGCACAGCTGGCAGTCCAGGATGGGCTGGCTGAGCCCTGTTAGTGTGGTCAGGGCCCCTTCAGCAGCCTCCTGTCCCCAGAGGCTGGCCTGGTACCCACAGCTGGTGATTGGCCAGCAGGTGGGGCCTGGCAGTTCCCTGGTGATGAGGAGCACAGGGTGGAGGAGAACCCCATCAGCACCTTCTCATCCCCAGCACCACACCACGCCTGTCCTTATCCCACCCTTTTGCCTCCTCCTGACACAGCCACCACCAGTGCTGGCTCAGCATCTTTATTGAGAACCCTGGCTGCTGGAAGGAGCCTTGGATGAGGCCTCTCCCCTAGGGTGCAGGACAGTGCCAGTGTGGCCAAGGATCAGGGAATTCTCGCCACCCCTAATTTTTCCTTTGGCCAATGTTGTGTAGCTGTGGGGCCAGGAGCTGCAGCCTTATAAATAGCAAAGGACAGAAAAGAGAAGACAGGCACAGCAGCTGCAGCCTGTGCACAAACAACACCCACTTAGCAGCAGTGCATGAGGCTGGGGCACCCAAGCTGGAGGGGCAGGAGGTGCTGAGCCCGTGGGGTCCTGCAATACCTGTAGCATGGCACTGCCACCCTGTCCTGACATTGGGGAGCACCAGGCTGGCATTGAGTTGGGTGGGGGACTCTGAATGGAGGTGGGGGCAGTGCTTGGGCCCCTCTCTTGGCACCACAGCACAGGCAGAGGCAGGACATAGGGCTTGGGCCAGGGCTACCAACCATCCCCTGACCACTGGAGGTGGTGGCTGACCAGGGGTGGCTTCAGTCTGCCAGCTAGCAGCACAAGAGGTCCAGGGCCACCAAATGCCCTCCTAGGGGCTGGCACCTGCCATTAGCCATCGGTGCTGGGGCGCATTCAGGCTTCTCCATCATCATCCTCCTCCCCACTGGAGTCCTGGGGGTCCCCAGTGACCTGAGATAGAGGTGAGGGGTTCAATAGGCACAGGAGACTGGTGCTGGTACTCACATGTCCCTGGCCAGCAGGTGTTTCTGTCCTATGCCACCCACCTGCTGGCCTGGATGGCTATGCTGTGCCAGCAAGGATGCCAGGCCCGTGCCCATCTCCCCCACATCCAGGCGACTGTGCTCCACTGTCGACTCGTGAGCCATCTGCAGCAAGGAGGAGGCTCAGAGCAGGGCTGGTAGCGAGGCTGGGCGCTCACCAAGCCCTCAGGCAGGGACTGAGGCATGGGAGTGGGGGCAGGGGCTTCCTACCAGGACAGGAGGTGCCCGGAAGAGGTAGCTGAAGGGGTAGTAGAGGAAGTTGAGGAAGGACGCAGCATAGAGGTCTGCGTAGCGCATCAGCTGGCTGGCAAAGAGGGTCTGGCGTGAGCCGCAGCGGAACAGGCTGCCCATCTTGCCATAGCACATGTCCATCTCGTGGGTCACTTTCTGTGGGCACAGAAGCACGGTCAGGGCACCTTCTGGGGGATAGCTGAGCTGTGTGGGCTGGGACGGTGCCCCCCAAGCCAGCACCTGGATCTGACGCTTGATGGAGCTGATGTCTGGCCGCTCGCTGCTGCCACTGTCCAAGTGCCTGGAGAGATACAGCTGGGGCTCACCTAGAGGGTCCTCCCCAGATGTCTGCAGCCCCTCTGCCCACCCCATGCCCACTCACTGGTACAGCTCTGCCAGGACGAGGTCCAGGCTGCGCAGCTCCTCAAACAGCTCTGCAAGGGCAATGGGGCTGGCTCAGTGCCAGCAACGTCCCCACTGCCCTGCAGAACCAACAGGCGTGCTGGGGTAAGGCCCACCCAGGGCTGGTTCTGCCATTGAGGTGGGCAGGAGGCTCCAGGCCTCTCCTCAAGCTGGGCTGGGCAAGGTCCTTGTCCCTGGCAGGGCTCTGCTCACCACTTTTCTCTGTCCAGACCTGCAGCTCATGGGCCAACTCAGGCACCACCAGGAAGGTTCTCCAGCCCTGACGCTTCTTGGACTTCAGGATGTCCCCAAAGATGTGGTCCCCCATGTAGAGGATGTCTTTGCCCTTCACCCCTAGCAGGTCACATACCACGTCCGAGGACCCTGTGACAGGCAGAGGTCAGGGGGTGACCCTGTGGGTACGTGCCCCGTGCCACCCGTGGCACCTGGCCGAGCACTCACCGCCCGAGTAGACGGCACAGTGCTGGAGCGGTCCTGTGTAGGTCCCGATGCGCAGCTTCCCAGTGTCCTGTGGGGCAAGAGAGAGTACCTGCCTGCTGAGCCCACTGTGCTGTGCCTGCAGCAGCCCCTACGGTACCCAGGTGGTGCCCATCACCCTGAGTGGCCCTATGGTGGGGTGCCCACCGTGTTGACTTGGCGTAGGACGGTGCCCTCGGCAAAGAAGAGCGGCTTGCGGGTATCCACCACGATGAGGTCGAAGTAGGAGCGCCAGGGGCGCTGCAGTGCCAGGTGTGGGAGTGGAGGGGGTCAGCAAGAGGCTGCCAATGGCACCCTGCACCCCCACCGCGAGGCCAGACTCACCTTGTCCCCATCACTGAAGTCAAACAAGTAGGACATGATGGCCTGTAAGGACACCCAGCGTCTCTACCGCTGTCCCGAAGCACAAGGCAGGCCTTTGCCCACCCCTAAGGGCAGGCTGGGCCTGCCATGGGCAGTGGGACAGGGACTCTCCCTCCTCACATGGGTGTAGTCGTAGTCGCTGTTGGTGGCCAAGAAAACCTTCCCCACCTCCTTCATGCGGCTCAGCAGCAGTGGCACCCGAGGCTGGTGAGGGGCAAAGCAGCACCGTGGGGATGGGGGGGGGGGCAGGGCACAGGGATCCAGCTGAGGGGTCTGGGGTCTGAGGGCTTCTCCACAACCCCTGGTCCACAGCATCCCACAGACACTTACATCCTTCACCACATACTTCTCCAGGTTCTCCAGCGTCTTTTCCTTCAAGCAGCCCTGGGGAGAGGATGGTTGGGGCTGGGTGAGGGCAGGACATTCCCAGTACTCTCAGCATTCCCCTGACTGCAGCAGCACCCTCCCCAACCCCCTTCCCAGCCCCTGCCCACCAGGCTCACTGAGAGGTGCACATGGTCCATGGCCTCGCGCACATCCTGGAACATGCTCCGGAAGGACATGAAGAGGTTCCCATGCTTGTAGCCTGTGTCACAGCTGCAAGGGTCAGGAAAATGGGAAGCAGGGGGGAGGCAGGGTGAGGCGGCTCCCTGCCAAGCGTAGGGCAAGACAAGGTCCAAACCAGGTCCACCAGGTCCAAACCCCCACCATCCATCTCCCTCTTACTTGACGTATGTGGAGCAGTTGGTGAAGAAGTCCACGAGGCAGGCGTAGAGGTAAGCTTCTGGTTGGGGGGGAGGCTGTGAGAGAGGGCAGGGGCACCCCACGGTGGGGTGGGGGGAGGTGGGTGGTGGATGTGGACAGGTGGTTAGGGAGTGGTGGGTGGTGGATGCTGGATGGGGGGTAGGGGGTGGTGGGCAGCAGACAGGGCAGGGAATGTCTCACCTGTGAGGTTGAAGAGGGTGTTGAGAATGTGGAAGCGCTTCATGTCATCCCGCTGGATGAACTTGTTGGGGTAATAGTGGAGGATTTCGGCCCTGGAGAAGGAGCACAGAGCTGCACCCCATGCTGAGGGCCTCCCCCGTAACCCCATGGGGAGGGGTCTCACACTCACCCCTTGAGGAAGCGGAAGCCATGGGCACAGACCAGCAGGTTTCCATGGGAGTCCACCTTCAGCAGGTTCCCGTACAGGGCATCGAACACCAGCCCCCTGCACCCCACACACCGTCAGTGGGGGGTGGATCCCGCTGACACGCCCGGCCCCCCCCCCACAGCCGCGGGCACTCACCGGGTGGGGAAGGTGGGGTCGTACTTGTAGACCAGGATCTCAGGGGGGTACCCGATGCAGACCAGGTGCTCCAGCAGCAGGCTGAAGGCCAACTCCTCATAGTCGGGGGACTTGTACACTGCCGGGGACAGGGCAGTGCCGTGGGCAGGGGCTGGGGTGGTGCCACCGCCCCCCACGCTGCCTCCAGCCCCCTTCCAGCAACGCACTGGCCAAGGTGTAGTCCATGTCAAAGCCGAAGCATTTGATCTTCTCCAGTGCCAGGCTCCGGTTCACGAAGATCCTGGGAGTGACCAGGATAGTTTAGGGCTAGGGGGTGCCCAGGGATTGAGGAGGGGAATGGGAAATTGTCCCCATGTCCCCCATTCCTGGCCAGGGGTCTGTGGGGGGGCTATGAACTCGCCCTGGCCCAGGGGCCCCGCAGAGAGTTATTGGAGCAGAAAAAATGGGCTCTGGAGTGGCGGTGGAGCCGGGAAGGCAGGAAAGGGGGTGCGGGACAGAGGATGCTGCGCCCCCTCTTTTGGCCTGCCCCTCCCCACGTGCGTCCCCAGGGGGGGACCCCTGCCCCCGCCTGCCACTCTCCGAAGGTCCTCCCCAGTGCCTGCACCCCTGGGGTCGTTTCCCTGAGTCCTGGCTCTCTCCAAAGTGCCCTCCCCAAACCCTCTTCCCCGCAGACCCAGACCTCCCTCAGCCCGCTCCAGTCCCACCGGTGCTGGCAGTCCCTCCGCAGCGCCCCCGAGTCGCCCGGGCCGGGGGTCGCCGCCGGGCCGCGCTGCCCCTCGCTGCCCATCGCCGCTGCCTCCGGCCACCGCCTCCCGCCGCCGCCGCCGCTTTAACGAGGCCCCGCGGGACCGCCTCGATCCGGCCCCCGACACCGGCCCGGCCCCCACTGGGCGCAGGAGCGGGGCCGGGACCCGGGATAGCTCCAGGTGGTGACCCTGAGAGTGAGGCAGCGAGTCCCTCCCCCCCGCAAAATGGGGCAGTGCGCCCCGAAACGGGACACAACGCATGACGTGCCCCCAAACAGGGCAATGACCCCTCCAGTTGCGCCCCCCCGGCAGCACCCTCCCAGCAGCCCCACCTCTGCCCTCCCAGGGCCCCGGTCCGGCCCCAGCGCCAGGGACGCTGTTTGCTCGGCGGGGCCGCGGACAGCGACCGGCGGCGAATCATTAACCGGGGTCAAGGCCCGGCCCCGATGGGCGTCTGGGGGCGAGAGCTGGGGGGCTCCAGTGCCAGGGGCCAACCGGTGCACCCTCACCGCGAGACGGGGACAGGAGGGGGCACCCGCCGCCCATGGGACACAGCCTGGTATCTGAGGGGAACGCTGTCACCACCAGACCGGTCCCCCTGGAACCCATTGACAGCCCCGTGGGACTCAGATGCATGGGACTTGTCACTGTCCCCAGCCCACTGAGCCACATCCCCACATAGCTCCAACAGGCACATCCTACAGCCCACGGCGCTCCCATCCCTCTGATGGGAAGGAAGCCCAGGCTGCCCCCCACCCAGCCCAGTGCCAGTCCCTGCTGCTACTGCAATCGCCCACAGCTCTTGCAACACCCTCGTGCCCACTCGCTGACGTGGGGCCCCAAGCCTGGCCTTGACCAGGGCTGGGCCACATGCCCCAGGCCGGGAGGGAGCAGCAGGAGCTAGGAGGCTGCTAAAGAGGTCCAAGACCTTCCCCCCAGCTGTGAGGCACTGATAAACCTCCCCCCCCAAGCAGGGCTGGGGTGCAGCCCAGGCTTGTTGACAGCCAGCCCGGCTGGGGAACACATGGGGCCCTTATCAGCCGCTCCAGCCCCAGCTCCCTCCCAGGGCGTGGATCCAAGAAGGAGCAGGGCAGAGGTCATGAGGCCACATGTGACGATGACAGTGGCCAGGCGCCCCCCAGCAGCACTGCCACCACTAGAGTACAAAGGAAATCTTTATTGAGTCCGAGGTAGCAGCAGTGAGGGGGGGCTGGCGGCTGCCCCCCAGCCCCCCCAAGCAGGATGGTTGGGCAGCAGCTGATGTCCAACAGCACTACAGCAATGGAGGCAAAGCTGAACATAGCACAGCCCACACCGAGGGGGGGACCCCCCAGCCCTCCCAGGATAGGCACAGCCCAGCCTCTCAGGCCTTCCCCACAGAGCAATCACTGCCAGAGGATGTTAATTAAGTCATTGAAAGTAAGTGGCCTCCCAGAACTGCTAATCTAAAGCTACAGCGCAGCAGGGAAGGCACCCTGGGGGGCTGCAGGGGGCACAGCCTCAGCCCTGGCCCCCTCCCCACCAGGAGCTCGGCGCCAAGACATTTAGATTAAAACAAAAAAATCAAAATAAAGTTCAGTGACAACACTATGCAGAGCTGAGGACCCCCGATGGTGGCACCCCCCCCACCCCAAGCAGGAGGAGCCTCACCCAGAGCCAGGGGGAGGTGGCAGCCCCCAGTGCCTCACACCTTCAGGATGGCAAACTTGAAGACAGCCATGATGGCAGCACTGATGAGCCCCGAGATGGGCACTGTGACGAACCAGGCCATGAAGATGTTGCGGAACAGGCGCCAGTCCACTGCCTTCCGGGAGCGCAGCCAGCCCACAGACACCACCGAGCCCACCTGCCCCAGGCACTGGGCTCAGCACCACGGCAGGATGGGCACCCACCCCCTGCCTCCCCCCCCAGCCCTTCCCAGGGGCAGCCTCAGCGCCAAGGGTCTTCAGTTCCAGACCTTGGGCCACCCCCAGCAGAGCCCAAGCAGAGGAGCCACCAGTCCCAGAGCATTGACAGGGACCAGGCGTTCCCATGGCTGTTTGACAGAGCCCAGGGATCCATCAAAAGGGGTTTTGTTCTCTCATCACCTCCTCAAGTGCCCTCCCAGGCCTGGGCAGCCACTGCCACCCCACATTGAGATGCAAGTGGCAGAGCTGGGAGCTGAAGGGCAGCCAGCAGCCTACTTAAGAGACCTCCCGCACAGCTCAGCCTCAATAGCAGCAGGGACTAGGGGAAGCTGAGCTGGCAGCAGCCCCCTCTTGCCACCCCCACTCACCTTGCAGTGGGTTGTGCTGATGGGGAGGCCAACATTAGAGGCGATCACCACAGTCAGGGCAGATGCCAGCTCAATACTGAAGCCACTGCAGAGACAAAGCTCTTGAGAAGCTGGGTGCCAGCCCCCCTGCACTGCTTGGTACAGAAGGCACAGCCCCAGCCAGCCCGGGGCCTGCTCTCTCCAGGCAGACCCTGCACTGAGGGCTCAGCTCCTCACTTGACACCCAGCAGTCCCAAGAATGACCCCAGAGGGGATGCAGGAAGGTGTTACAGGGCCAACACACACCCAAGTGATACCATCTGAGCAATGAGAGCCCCAGGGGAGCAGAAAGCGAGGCTCCAGGAGCAGGATGCAGCTCTAGGACTGCCTGAGGCACTCGTAGCCCTTACCTGGATGGTGTGATGGGGGTCAGGTCCTTCCCCATGGTCTGGATGACTCTCCTGCCCCAGACCCACAAGCCGATGCAAATCCCTGCCCCTCCATAGAGCAGCAGCCAGATAGGAGTTGCCACCTTGGTAGCCACATCACCCGTCTGATAGACCAGGTAGAGGGCAACCAGAGGCCCTATGGCATTGCTGGAAGAGAAAGGAATGCTGAGCTAGAGGGCCAGAGGCTCTGGGCAAGGTGGGCACCAGACCCAGGCAGCAGTCCCACAGCTCCTGCTGAGCCAACTCACCTGACATCATTGCCACCGTGAGCAAATGAGCCAAAGCATGCTGTGAGGATCTGCAGGAACTGGAAGAGGAGGGACACCTCAGGCTTGTCCTGCTCATGCCACTCTTCCAGAGAGCCAGTGCTGCCCTTGTGCTCACTGATGCCCATCTCGGCCTGGGCGGTGTTCAGGTCCAGCTCGGCAGTGGGTGGTGTGTCGGCCACAGCGTTGCAGTAGCTGGTGTAGCTGTCCATGCGCAGCCTCTTCCTGCTGTCCGCCACAGGCCAGGGCACCTTCTCACCCTCCTCACCCTCCCTGGCACGCAGGGAGTCCAGGGGCATGCCACAGATGGCCATGGTGTAGGAAGTGTAGCTGTTGTTGCGCCGCAGGGGCTTGTCCCCGGAGTCCCCCATGCAGTCGCCCATCTTGGCCAGGTGCAGCTTGTGCAGCAGCTCCTTGTAGAGCCCTGAGTCCTTGTGCACAGTGTGGTACTGCCCACTGGAGCTCAGCTGTTGCCCCACGGCCGGGTGGAACTGCACCAGGCTGCCGTTGGGCAGCCGCATGCCTCCTGCCAACGCATGGCACAGCCTCAGCACCCAGCAGGTACAACTGGGACCCACCCTGCCCCCCCCGGCCCCCTGCTCACCACTGTCAATGCCGGTTTCCTTCAGGTCAAGACTGGGAAGCCTGTCCTGCTCCTGGACCTCCTCCAGGTCACCCAGGTTGAAGGAGACTGTTCTGTCCTCCACCACTGCCCGCTGGGGCACAGCTGAGCCCACCTCAGCAACAGGGCTCTTGGCATCACCCAGGGGCGCCTTGGGCTCCTCATGGTCCTCCTTTGGGCTGATGTTCTTCTCCATCAAGGGGCTTTCAGAAGGACTTGATTTGATCTCTCCTGCCAAGGGAGGCAGCTGCCATCAAACCTCTTCCCACCACATCCCTCAACCACTCAGATTTATGGCACCTAAATAAAAATTTAACAGCTTCCACCTCAGCCTGAACTTTGGAGACTTGTTGGGCAGTCACACCTCATCCAGGCACCACAGCCAAACCATCACAGGCCACCTCATCTCCTATTTTTAGGCACCCCCCCACCTACACAAGGGTGTGGTGAGCACCATTATGGGGCTTTTATGCCTGCTCTGCCCAGGGCAGAGGTTGCTTCTTTGAACCATGTTTGTCCAATTCCCAGCAGCTGTGGGCTGCTCTGGACCAGATTCTAGGCTGGTTATGACCCCTAAAGCCAATGGGAAGGTGCCTACAAGAGTCCAGCTCCCCTGACAGCCCATCAGCTCCAGCCTGCTGCGAAGACTCAGCCACCTTGGCTCCATTCCAGCACCCACATGTGGGTGATAAACCCAAACAGGAGCTGGTCTCCACCTTCCGAGGGCTGCCTGGTTTCCTGTCCCACTGGAAGAGCCCAAGCCAGTGGCACCAAACCCTGGAAGCTGAGGCTGTCACTCCCCTCCTACCAGGAAAAACATGTTTTCTCCAGGTGAAAACATGAGGTCAACCCCTTCAAACAACAAAAGCCACCTCTCCTTGGCACAAACACTGCAAGAGCCAGGCTGTGGCACCCAGCCCCTGCAGAGCTGCCCTTGCACCACCAGCACCTTCCTCAGGCAGGAGCTTGCCTCACAGGCAGGAGTTAAGCCGGAGCTGGAACAGCTGGAAGAGTGTCAAGGGCAGCCATAAAGCTGTTAGTCACACCCCAATTACACCAGTCTGACAAGGACACTGGTGATCCCTCATCTCCAGCTCCTTTAAGTTCCCCAGACTGCACCACAATTTCTATGCAAGCCCACACACAGTTCCAGGGAGGCTGCCTGAACTCCCCAGGAGGCACTGCTCAGGAGCTGCTCTTTTGGATGGCTTTCAGGAGGGTTTTGTGTGTGTTGTATGCCACAGGAAAAGGATTTCATCAGCTTACAGAGCTTTCAACTTGTGATCTGCATCTACCAGGCCAAAGATTGATCAGCAGGTATGCAGAGGATTAAAGGTTACCCTGGTTAACAGGCAGGTTATCTCCTGCCTGCTCTTCCTCTGTTAAACACTGAAGTCAGGCTGGTCAGTGCTGCCTGCTGGTCTGTGCAGGTCAAGGAGAGACTGCCCTGTTCAGAACCAGCTGCCAGGCACAGCTTGGCAGCACCGCAGCCCCCCTGCGGGGGGCATTTCAGAGTCCTAGGGAGCAGCTGAGTGGTGCTGCTGCAGGTTAGGAGTGCACAGGGACCAGCTCCATGAGATGTGCCTCAGTGACTCAGGGTTTGCAGAGCAGCTTAAGCGATAACCCAGGCTGAGGATCCCTGCTAATAACAGCCCTGCAGCTAATGAGATCTCCTGCTAGGGAAAGAAGTTGGTTAGTGCAAACCTGCCCTTCCCCAAGGATTGCAAAAGAGGAGCCACTTACTTTCAATTTTCTTCTTCATCCTTGGACATACAAAGAACCAGACGACAAGAGCACAGACAACAGCACTCCCAGCCGAAATGAGGAGGATACCCCACAGAGGAAGTTTGTCAAAGCCCAGCACTAGGAAATAAAACAAGGGATCCTTGAAACCCTCTGGGCTAAAGCCTCCTGCACACACAGCTTGGCTCCTGCTGTATGGGGACTCCATCACCTGCAACATCCCTCAGCTAAGCTGCTCGTCCAGGAGAAAGGCTCTCAGCAAGCTACCACCAACTGCACCAAAACCCCCACAGGACCCCTCAGGTCACAGCCTCCCCCAGCAGAAGCTAATCTTGCACATGGGCAGACACCTTCCCCTCTGAGCAGGGACAGGAGGCTCCTCACAGCCCTCGTGGTGTCCTCACTTGCTGCAATGTCAAAGAAAAAAAACACCTCCCAGCAGGGCTGCTGCAGCACCAGCGCCACGTCCCTCAGTCAGGGAGAGGACACAGCACCTGCCTGCTCCTGGGGAAGAAGCTTCTCCTACCCCCTGAGTCCTTAAGGCTGAAGTTCCAAGGCATCTGAGGTGTTACCTGACCTAGTTACAGGCATTCTCACAGGTTGTGTTTTACAGGCAGCAGCAGGCCCTGCCTGAGCTATCAGCTTGGCCACTCGGCTCCTGCATCTTCTGCTGCAGAGAACATCTTACTGCTCAGAAAGCAGCAGCAGTACTGCAGCTGCTGCAACCACATATCTGGCCCCTTGCTTATGCCAAGCCTGGCTTGCTGGAGTCTACAGACCTGTATGTGAGTGGTTCAGAGTCCACCTAACCCCACTGCAGCTAAGGACTTGACTCAAACACTAATCCACCTTGGGGGGGCCAAATGGATCTCAGAGCAGCAGAGCCCCGGTGTCCCTCACCCACAGCAGCACCACAGAAACCCTGCCAAGGCAAGGGGAAAGCTGACAACCCTCCAAACATTTTTCCAACCACTGTTTACAGAGCAAACCCCAAGGAGCCAGCACTGCCTGCCCTCACCCCACCTGCAGCAACTCCTCCACAACAGGAAACCCAAACTCAGACCAAAAACAGCTCGCGTCGAGTCACCCTGCACAGGAAGCTGCCGGCTCCAAAACCTGCCTGTGACCTGTTCCTGTCCACAATAGCCACACAAGCTTTTCAATTTGGCTTTTCTAACCAAACTACAACCCATCTCTTTCTCAGGACAAGGTGCCAGCTCTTCTTGCCAGGGATAATGAGCTTATTCCTTAGGGACAAGGTGAACCAGGAGGCACAGCCTCCACATCTCTGCTCCCTGCCTCCCTACTGGCAGCCCGAGAAGTCTCTTTGGCAGCAGCCAGGTACCAGAGGCTTAGCACAAGTCAAGAGAAGGGAAGGGGAAGTTATCTGCCAATCCTGTGAAGTCTAGGGAGAAAGGTCTGGAGGGGTTTAGTTTGAGGAGGCCTCTTTGGCTGGGCAACTACCTAGCCCAGAACTCAGCGCACGCTAGCCTGCAGCCTTCTGTAACGGGCACAGGCCAGCCGCCTTCTAGGAGATTTCAGCCCTGCAAAGCAAAAAAGGGGTAAATCGTGCATTTAATGGAGGTTTTGGAAAGCACTGCAAAATTCAGGATCAAGTGTTCTGAAGGCTACTTACAGGGTGCCCCAGTGTACATGATGGAGAAGAGGTTGATCCCCACAGTACAGGCGTAGAAGACAGGCAAAGCTCGCAAGCCGTTGGGAACAGGATCAGCCTGCAAAACAAGGAGCAGTGCTGCTGAAAGCCAGACCCCAAGGGGTGTGTGGCAGCTGAGGAGCAGCCAGGTAACAGCCCCTTCCCAAATGAGGGCTCCTGCTTTTCAGGCAGCTGCTGCACAAACAGAACTCAACAGCTTCTGGAGCTGTCAGAACTCAGGCAGCATGGGGTAGAGCAGGTGGCTGAACACCTTGGATCTCCTGGGGACCCAAGGCACCACCAGCTGAGTGTGCCAAGGATGGAGCATCTCATCTGCCCACGTAGCCAGGGGCTGCCTGGCTGCTGAACCCTTCCCAAGGCTGCCCAGCCTGCAGCTGCAACAACGTTTTCTTTCAGTTCCCCAGGCACCTTCAGACAAAAACTACCCATCAGACAAAGCTTTCACCTCTCTCCAGCTGACTTGAATGGAAGCAAGAGGACCATGACTCACAAAGCAGCTTACTTGACCACATACCTGCACTGAGAGGCCCTCACCCAAGCAACGGGAGCATTTAAATCTCTGCTGCTGCCCAGCAGCTGGGGTCTGGGGTGGGTGCAAAGGCAGGGAGCAGCAGGAGGAAGCACGCCAGGGCCAGCCCAGTTATGCAAGCAGGGAGGCTGAGCTGGTTTAAAACGGCTGCTGGGTAGAAACCAGCAGTGATAAGATGTCAACATCTCCTGAACTAGAAACAATTAGAGACAAGACTTAAAATAATTTAAAGTTAACCTCAACTACGCAGAAGGAACTGCTCGAGTTTCTGTGCCTAGACGGGTTCCCCTGTCTCAGGCTGGCAGCATCCTGTGCTCCTAGGTCATCAGCATCACCTCACAGACAAGATGTAAAGCTGCCTCTCCACTGCAAGCATCTTTTGCTGCCCAATCTTTCTTCCTGGGCTTTCAGACGCTCCCAACAGTGTCCCTGGTGCCAGCCCAAGTACTCCTCACTTTCCTGGGGGTCCCAGAAGGAAGGAAAGCACCATTCCCACCAGGGACAACTCTGACTCTGCAACTGTTCCTGGTGAGGCCAAGCAGGACACTCCTGACCCTGATGTTCTGAAGGAAGTGAAGATATGCCTCCTGACCTCCCAGGCTCCACTTTGCAAAGCAGCTACAGGTCTCATTTTTCCACCCTTTCAGCTCTTTCTAAAGGAGTTCTGAAGGCTCAGTCAAGCGTCAGCACAAAGATGGATGTGCCTGGAGAAGCTCTGGTGCACATAAGCCAAGACAAGGAACACTCAAGAGTCCCAAGATGCCAGGAGATGAGTGGACAGCCCTTACCTTACGAAGTATGAACCTCTGGACAAGGAAGAACAGGATAGCAGACATGATGCCTGAAAGGAGGGGTGAGATGAACCAGGACAACACTAGGAGAGAAGAGGCACAGTCAGCACCCTGCTGCTGGAAGGGTGAGTCCAGGGGGCACATGGAGGTTACACAACCTGGGCTTACCAATCTTCAGCAGCTCAGACCACTTGACACCTTCCTGCCCTTTGGCCACCAGTGAAAAGCCAATGGTTGCTCCAACAATGCAGTGGGTACCAGAAATGGGAAGCTTCAAGAATGAAGCCATCAGCTGCCACACGGCAGATCCTGAAGGAGGAGAAGGACAAGTTTGGTAAGCAAGCCATACCAGGGCACCCTGGGCCGTGCTACCCCCACATTGTGACCCCTCTGCTCCTCACCGAACATGGCACTGATAGACCCAGCCATCAGCAGCGGCTGATGTGTGGAGTTGTACATCTCCACGTCGATCAACCCCTTCCGGATGGTCTCGCTGACTTTGGCTCCCAGCAGGACAGAGCCCACGGTCTCAAAGATGCTGGCCAAGATGCAGGCCTGCCGGAGGGTCACCACCCCCGAGCCCACCGCCGTGCCGAAGGAGTTGGCCACATCGTTGGCGCCGACGGAGAAGGCCAGTATGAAGGCAATGATGAAGCCCAGGACCAGCATCCAGAGGAAACCCGCCATAGGCGCAGGGGGCACCGCGGGGGTCGGGTCCATGGTGCGGGGCGAGGTATTAATAAATTAGGTACAAAATTAAATAAGGGGTCGAGGGGGGGGCGGAACGCTATAGGGCACAGGGGAGCTCCGCCGTCCTACGACGCCGCCGGCCGCAGGGGCTGGAGGCGGGGTGCCGCGACATGGCCTGTGCCGCTCTTCATCCTGCGGGAGAGACGCGGGACTCAGCAGGAGGCGAGCAGAACCGGGGAACGGTCCTTCCCGCGCGCCTGTAACGGCCGCTTCCGCGCGCGCCGCCGCCATCACCCCCGCCCTCTCCCGTCGCCATGTGCCCGTCCCACCCCACGCTGCCGCTCACCGGCAGGGCCGGGCCGGGAAGCGCCGAGAAGCTCTCGGAACCGCCCGCTGCTTGGCCGCTGACCGCTCTGCCGCACCACCCCCACCTCCTCCGACTGGCGGCGCCGCTGCTGCCCGCGCACTTTAACGGCGCCCCCGCCACACGTGATCGGCACCACGCCCCCGCCCGCTGTCGCGCAGCGCCACTGCCGCCGCCCATTGGTCCGTTTGCCGCAGGGGCAGGGCCGGACCGCGCCACCATTGGCCAGCGCCCAGCACCCAGCCCAGCGCCCCGCCCCCCGTGCCGCGCCCCCGCGCGGGCAGCGCAGCCCAGCAGGGTACCACGTGCGGGCCGCGCTCGGCCCTGCCCGGTTCGGTTCATCTGCGCTCGGCTCGGCTCGGCTCGGCTCGGCTCGGCTCGGCTCGGCTCGGCTCGGCTCGGCCCGGCTCGGCACAGCACGGCGCGGCCTGGCCTGCCTCAGCTTAACTCAGCCCAAGGCGAGTGTGGGCTCAGCCTTTGACTCAGCCCGGCGCGGCGATGAACGCGGCAGGGCCGGACATGACCTGACACTGGTGCTGCATCAGCCTCAGCACAGCCCGGCACGGGTGTGGCCTGGCACGGGTGGGCTCAGCTTTGACTGTGTGGCACAGTGTAGTGTGAGTGCGCACTCAGCACTGGCACAGCCTGGTATGGACATGGGCTCAGCTTGGTTCCAGCAAGGTCTGCTCTGGGTCCGTGTGGGCCTGGCACATGACTGGCATGGTCCAGCACGGCTCAGGCTCAGGCTCAGTCCCAGCACAGCTCTGGACCAGCTCGCACCAGTGACAGCACTGGTACTGCAGCAAGTAGGGGGGCACTGAGCTGGAGACCACCAGCCTGGCATCACAGCAAGACTCAGGGCTGCTCTAGGCTCTGAACTGGCATCACACAGGCCTTGTGCTGGCACCATCTGCAGCCAGCACCCACAGCAGCACTGCCCTTGGGGATGCGCACCTTGCCCTGGCAAAGGGCTGAAACCAGTTCCCACCATGACTCACCATGGTACCAGCACCCATGGCCTGTGGGGTCTTGTGGGGTTCTGGGCAGATTGTGGGTCCCCAGGCCCCTCCAGCCTGGGTGTCACAGCCGGGGTCACCCCACGCATGAGGTGTACACATGTGCCTGAGGGTCAGGTGCTGGTGCCCGTCCCCCATCCACTGGGTGCCCATTGCCCAGCAGGAAGCACGGCTCAGCGGGCACAGTTGTGGCATCCTGGCTGCAGGGCAGCAGGGCAGCCCTGCCCAGGTATCTGTGGCACCCGACCAGGGGCTGTGTCCTTGCACAGAGCAGCTCAGCGCTGGCTGGCACTGGTCTGTCACAGGCCAGTGCACTGTGGGGCCACTGGTGACATGGGCCTGTGGGTGGCACCCAGCAGGGGGGCAGAGGCCATGGTGCCCCAGCCCTGCTGGGCCCACATCACCAGGCCAGAGTCCATCCTGTGTCCCCATGGACCCTGTGTCCCCAGACACGTGCAGCCCTGGGTGTGCGGAGCTGTGGCATGGGTCTGGGGGGCAAGGGATGCACGAGCCTGAAGCCTGGGGTACCCTCACGCCCCCAGCACCCTGAGGCGGTAGCAGGGGATGCCCCTGGGACCTGTTCCCTAGTACCCCAAAAGCTGGGAAAGGACCCCAGGTGCAGCCTGCAGTGCTGCAGGGCAGAGGTGCCTGGGGGTGCAGCACTGGGCAAAAGGGATGCAGCATTGGATGTTGTAGGCACAGCTCTGGGCACTGTGGAGTGCAGCACTGGGCACTGTGCATGCAGCACTGGATGCTGTGGGCACAGCTCTGGGCACTGTGGGTGCAGCACTGGGCACTGCATATGTAGCACTGGATGCTGTGGGCACAGCTCTGGGCACTGTGGGTGCAGCACTGGGCACTGCATATGTAGCACTGGATGCTGTGCGTGCTGCACTGGGCACACAGGGAGCAGTGCCAAGGATGTGCTGGGGACGGAAGCAGGGACAGGGCTCTTCTGAGACAGCTCCAGGTGCCTGTGGGGCAGGTGCCCCAGCAGGGGCAGTGAGCAGTGCTGGGGGACAGGGGAGCTGGATGTGGATGTGCCAAGAATGTCCAGGCCGTAGGGAGAGTTTCCTGAGGCCTGGAGAGAGCAAAACATCTGCCCTGGTATCAGAAGAGACCAGAGTGGAGCCCTGGGTACCATGGCCAAGCTGAAGAGCAGTGGACAGCATTGAGTGGCCAAAGGGCAAATCCTTCCTCAGCAGCCTGCTGGCATTCTCCAGGCTGGTGGCTGGTGGTGGGCAGAGTGAGTGCTCTGTGTGGGTTGGTGGGCAGCAGTGGGTGCTGTGGGTGGGAGGGTGGGCAGCAGTGGGTGCTGTCTACCACCACTTTGCACACTGGCAGCCACAAGACCATTGTGGACCAACTGGAGCAGCAAGGTTGGGGCAGTGGGCAGTGAGCAGTGAGGTGGACTGGAAACGGGAGGATTGATGCCATCCAGCTGGCCTGAGAGGGATCCTGTGATGTCCTGCAGAGCTCTGCCAACATCTGATGGGACGGAGTGAAGAAGAGGGAGCCAGACTCTGCTTGGTTGTTCCCACAAGTGGGCCAAGAGGCAGCACCAGTTCAAACCCCAGGAGATTCCACCTGAACAGCAGAAAATGTCCTTCCAGGTGGGCAAACACCAAAAGAAGTTGCCCAGTGATGCTGTGGAGCCTCCACCCATGCAGGCCATGCTCACTGCTCCTTGGCTCCTCAGCAGGCTGCATTTCCTTAGCAGCATCCCTGCTCTACCATGGGCCTCCTCCAGCATGGGACACCTTCCAAGTGGGACCTCTACTACAGCTCTCCTCTGCTTCTTCCTCACTCCTCCTGCCCTTGCAGACCTCCTCATGCAGTCCCTGAGGTCTTTCCTTTTTGTGTCTCCTGTCTTCTGCTCAGTACCTCCTGAGCCGTGGCTGCTCCTCCAGCAGGCTGAAGCTGTGGTGCCACCATCACACACTTGTGTTGTCCTCAAAGGAGAAGCTCACCCCTGATGGCAGCAGCCATGCCTCCACCTCTGCAGCCTTCCGCCAGGCCAGGAGGTGCAGGACTTGGTGGAGGCCCTGCCTGGACAGCTGGAGGTGCAGGGTCTGGAAGCAGGGAAAGGAGATCCCAGGTCAGCTGTGGAGTTACCTGAGTGCTGGGTTGGGGTTAGGGGCAGGGCAGGGCATAGAGTCATGGAATCATGGAATGGTTTGGGTAGGAAGGGACCTTCCAAGCTCACCCAGCCCAATCCGGCAGGGACATCCCCAGCCAGAGCAGGTTGCTCAGAGCCCAAACAACCTGACCTGGGATGGTGCCAGCCATGGGGCAGCTCCCACCTCTGGGCAGCCTGGGCCAGGCTCTCCCCACCCTCAGTGTCAAACATTTCTCCCTTCTCTCTGCTCTCAAGGTGCTGCTCTTTCAGGGGAAACCAGAGGTCCATTCATCCATCAACCCTACCCCAGGTGCATGCAGAGCTGGATCTTGGCCACCCAGGCACTCCGTGGCTCATCTTCACCTGCTGTCAACAGCACCCCCAGGGCCTTCTCTGCTCAGCAGCTTTCCTGTCACACTTAATCCTGCAGAGCAGCACGGTGCCAGGTCTGCCCCCAGAGGCTTTATTTGGCGTTTGGGTGGGGACTGAGGGCAGCCAGAGCAGGAGGTCCTGCACGAGCACAGCCCAATGAGTGCCCAGGTGGGCAAGAAGGGCACCAGCAGCCTGGCCTGGAGCAGCAATGGTGTAGCCAGCAGCAGGGCAGGGATTGTGCCCCTGGGCTGGGCACTGGGGTGGCCACAGCTGGAAGCCTGGGGTCAAGTTTGGGCCTCTCACTGACAGAGGGACTTTGAGGGCTGGAGCAGGGCCAGAGAAGGGAACAGAGCTGGAGAAGAGGGCTGGGGAGCAGCAGCTGAGGGAGCTGGAGAAGAGGAGGCTGAGGGCTCTGAGAGGAGGTTGTAGAGAGGTCAGGACCTGACTCTTCCCTCAGGCAACAAGGGACAGGAGGAGAGGAAATGGCCTCAGGTTGGCCCAGTTCAAGTTGGACATGAGGAACAATTTCTTCACCCAAAAGGTCACTGGGCACTGGCCCAGGCTGCACAGGGAGGTGGTGGAGTCGCCATCCCTGGAGGTGCTGGATGAGGAGCTCAGGGCCATGGTCCCAGAGCTGTGCACAGGCAGATGTTGGTTCTGGGTCAGCTCCATGACCTCAAGGGCTTTTCCCACCAGGTGATTCTGTGGTCCCTGCTGGCTTTCCCTGTCTCCAGCCTTGCAAGAACTCCTGCATGACGGAAAGGTGCTACGATAGCCTCCTGACGCTGCCTGAGACCCAGCCCCAGCAGCAGCTCAGGCCAATCCTAACCTTAGGGGAGGTTTAGGTTGGCCATGAGGAACAATTTCTTCTCTTTGAGGGTTGTCCAGAAGCCTGGCCCAGGCTGCCCAGGGCAGTGGTGCAGTCCCCATCCCTGGAGGGCTTCCAAAGCCCTGGAGCTGTGATGCTGAGGGACGTGGCCTGGGGGTGGCTTTCTAGTGCTAGTGGGTTGGACTTGACAACCTTGAAGGTCTCTTCCAACCCAAACCATTCCATGGCCACAGCCTGCACCAGAACTTTGCTGTCCTTCCTGGGAGCACTGAAGCTGAAGGCTTGGTGCTCACTCTCCTGTTCCTCTGCTGCCCCAGCTCCCAGCCATGAAATTCCTGAGCTTCCTGACAGGCCATTTCTCCAGGTCCCTTGGCTTGGCAGCAGGACATTGGGATCTTAGCCACTCCTCCCAGCTCCCTGTCACCTGCACCCCTGCTGCTGGGGGACTCTGTCTCTTCCACATTAAGGAAGATATTCAGCAGGACTGGACCCCATGTCCAGCACTGGCTCCTGGGGTGCTCCATGAGCTTCTGGCTTCCAGCCAGGCTTTGTGTCACCCTTCTCCACCTCACTGCACATCCAGACTGTCCTCTCCATTGGCTTCTTTGTGAGGACCAACTGGGAGAGAATGCCCCAAACCTTGGTACAGTCTGGCAGATGGCAGCCACTGCTGTCCCCTCAGCTCCCAGGACAGCCAGGCCACCGCAGAAGGTTGCCCAGAGGTGGTTGTCAGCCATGCTTGCTGGCTCCTGATGGCTTCTTGCCCTTCCAGTGCCTGCAAATGGTTCCCACCATCAAGATGCCCCTAGCCCTGGCACTGTTGTGCCATAGCTGAGCTGAAAGGCCTGGCACCCACGCTCCCTGCCCACCCCAGAGTCTCCACTGGGATGGCCCCAGAAGGTCACCTGGTGCTGTGGACACTGCCATGGAGAATGGGCTGAGGCCCAGGGATGACCCAGAAGGAGGCTTGAGGCCCTGCTGTGGTCCAGACTGTGGCAGCACAAGGGACATGGACCTCAAAATGCAGCAGCAAGGGAAGTGCAAGGGAAGCAGCAGGAGCAGGGTGGGAGGGGAGCACACAGGGTGGCTCATTTAGTTTCCATCTCTGTCTGGTGTGGGGGGGTTGGCCAAGGTGGACACCAGCTGCCACCTCCTCAGCTGGAGAGGGAAGAAAACAGAAGGAGAGGCTCTTGGGGTGGGATGAGTGCCAAGACGGGACTGAGGACCACAAGTGCTGGAGGAGGGACTTCAATTTGTAAACCCTGCAACTGTCCAGGAGTAGTTGAGTGTTCACCAGTCCATGGGGCCTGATCGGACCCACCCCAGAGGACTGAAGAGGCTGCTGGCTGCCATGGCAGGAGCCCTCTCCATCACCTTCCAAGGGTCTTGGGGGGCTGGGGAGGTCCCTGCTGCCTGGGGGCTGGCCAGAGTTGTTCCAATGGGCAAGATGGGAGTGGGGGAAGAGCCAGGAGAGTCCAGACCTGTGAGGACAACCTCAGGGCCTGGAGAAAGGAGGGAGATCAGGCTGGCTGCTGTGGCAAGCATGCAGCTGACAGGGTGGTCATCAGGGGGTCACCAAGGGCTCACCAAGGGAAGGTCCTGCTCAGCTACATGGAAAACAGCACCTCAGCAGGGGTGCTGCTGCTGCCAGGGGCACCTCAGAGCTTCACGGTGCCAGGGGAAGGGGAGGGCCTGTGACAAGTGGTCAGTGAGGGCACCCAACCTCGAGGGGTGTCCTTGGGAGGTGGTGGGCAGAACCTTGCTGTGACTGTGTGATTCCAAGAGGACTCGGAATGGCCTACAGGACAGGACTCCATCGAAACCCTGGGGGGATCAGGGCTCGTGGTCACAGATGATGACCACCAGCAAGGTCTCCAGAGCGAGGTGCCTCATGGGCTGGAGGTCTGTCAGGGAACCACAGCATGGCTCAGGCTGGAAGGGACCTCAGAGCTGCCCCCTGCCATGGGCAGGGACACTCACAGCCAGACATGGTTGCCCTCATCCAACATGGCCTTGAACACCCCCAGGGAGGGGGCAGCTGTCACTCAGCTCTCCAGAAGGTTCCAGTGCTGTTGCCTGGGGGAGGGGGACACCTGTCCCACTGTCCCTCACAGCCTCCTTCTGGAACAGCCCCTCAAGCCCTGGCACTGGGGGTGCTCCAAGGGGGTCCTCACTCCACACCTGCAGCCAGGCTGCTTCCCAGAGGATCCAGGAGCTGCTTCAGCCCCAGGCTGAGGAGTTGGGCTGGGGCATGGCCAATGGCAAGAGCTGAGCTGCAGGCACCTCCTGACTGCTGAGCTGATTCTGTTCTCACTGCCACCCCCACCTCCCACTGCTGTTATTGCAGCTGCCCAAAGTGCAGCCTGAGGAGGAGGGGGCCTGCAGCTCCCTCCCTGGCCATTCCCAGGTGGAGCAGGGCTCTGGCTGTGGCAGGGAGGCAAAGCTGGCTCCAGAGCTGAGTGTGGTGGGGCCTGAGCAGGGCTGGGCTGGGCTGGAGGCTGAGCAGGGCTCTGCAGCCAGCCCTGTCCCTGCTGGAGGGGACACTGGGGGTGTCCAGCACCAAGGCCTTGCAGCCCTTGTTGGGGGGGTGGGGGGGGGGGTGGCCCCAGCCCCCCCAACCTGTGTCCTTCTCCCAGGGGCTCTGCTGCTGCTCTGGGCATGGGGCTGCGTCTGTGAGTCCTGCAGGGCCCTGTCTGTCCTGGCTGCCAGCCAAGAGGCTGCTTCCCCTGGGGAAGACCAGGGAATCCTCCCAGTGTAACTGCCTGTCTCCCCTCCCCCCTCCACAAAGAGTGCCCAGGCTGTGGGCAATGACTGCTCCTGCCTGGGCAGTGGGCACAGGGTGGCTGCACCTGGAAGAGAGACAAGAAGCATGGCTGGGGGTTCACCTCTGCTCCTCCCCCACAGTGTCCCCAGACTGCAGGGTCAGTCCCAGCCTGGGGGACAGCAGGTTTTGGGCAGCACAAGAGGCTGCAGCAGCAGGGGCTCTGGGGGGCCTCAGGGCCATGTTGTATCATTTACCATCGTGGCAGTGCCATGATGTGCCCTGGCTGTTGGCTGCTAAGGAGCCTCTGGGGGCTCCCAGGAGGGAATGTGGGGGCTCCATGGGTTCCCTCCCGCTCAAACAGCCTCACAGCTTCTCCTGGGGAAGGAAAGGGTTAAGGGGGGCTGGGAGCATCCCAGCTCCTGCACTCTGTCAGGGCCAACTGTTCCAAAGTTGGGATGTCCTTGAGATTATTGGCACTCAGTGGAAAAAGCCCCACATGTGGAGCGCTGGGGCTACGCTGGTCAGGGGAGGCGGAGGTGTCCCACTGGATGCAGGGGGAGGTTTGATGGTGCAGCCTTTCCAGTGAGGATGTGGTTGAGAATCCCTAGGTGATGGAAAACAAAGCAGATGTGCAGTGGAGTCTGCTACCAATGGCCCAGCCCAGATGCCAGCACTGAGGAGTTGGTCCCTCGGCAGTTAGGAATCTCTGGACCTGCAGCCCTTACGGGAACCTCCTTATGTGAGATTCCAACTTTCCAGACAGCAGCTGTGAATGTCGTAGCGCTCCGATGAGCAGCTCTGGGACAGCCATTACCTGTGAGCATCCCAAAGCCTGGCCCAGCCCAGAATCCCACGCCTCACTGTGGCCCTGGAGCCGGCGTGACTGGGACAATCCCTGGCCTGACCTGGCCTCTCCAGAAGCCCCAAGACCTCGGCCCTGGCACCCCGGCCCGGCACTGACACCGGAAAACACTCTGGGGCGGGCAGGGAGCGTGGGCACAGCGTAAAGAGCCAGGAGGGACAGCTGCGGCCGGGTTTGTGCTGCCCAGCTCAAGGCTGCCCCCTCGGAGGCGGATGGGAGGCGGCGCGGAGCCCCGCGCCGTGGCGCTCACGACCTGCCTCACCCGTCAGGCCTGCGTGCGGCAGCAAGGGCCGAGCGCTGACAGGAGCCGCACGCCCCTCGGCGCCTCAGCCCTAGGCGCGGCGCTGCCCCAGGGCTGCGCTACGGCCTGCACCAGGCCCAGCACAGCCTCACTGCCCGCCATGACGCCCTCATGCGTCACTTCCGCTTCGGCCCCGCTAGAGGCACCCGCTCGGCTGGGGTCATGGCGCCGCCTGGCGGCTCGCAGCAGCCACCGCCGCCCCTGCTCTGCTCGCGGGCAAACGTCACCCAGCCCAGGGACACCGGCACCGAGGGAACCAACGTAGGGCTGGGAAACCATCAGCATTCCTGGAGTGGGGAATACTGGCGGTGGTTGTTGTGCTATGAACACAACAGCAGGAGCCAACGGAAAGGCGGCCAGGGGATCGGATCCCCCAGAGCACTGTCCCAAACCTACCCCATCCTGACCCACTGCCGTGGCAGGGACAGCTGTGGGCTGCCTGCTCCTGATGCTCCTGCCCCCCAGGTAACCCCCAACTGTCCACCAGTCATAGAATCACGGGATCCCAGCATGGAGGTGTAATTGACAAAAATGACCACTCCAATTTTATGTGGTTAAATTTAAAGTTTTATTTGGTAAGTGAGCAAAAACAGCGCTGGGCAGCCGGGGGAATCTCCTGTTCCTCCACGGCTCACATCTGACAGTATCGTATAGACTCCTTTTATAGGGTAGGAGTTCAGCATCATCTCAGTCTCTTTGCATTGTTTCAGTTCCTTATCTCTTGTTCTGCATACTCGGAGCCAGTTTATCATTCTGCATATGCGTAGATATCCAGCAAGGAGTCGTGGATCCGGCTTAGGAATGTTAGAATACAGGACTTTGACAGATACACAAAGCTGCCTATGATACACAAGGCTGTCTGTTGTAGTTTAGTTACAAGTCTTGGCAAATAAGCAAAGCAACCTACATTCCACTATTAAGCTATTATAAAAGATAATTATTAATCTAACATCATTTAAACTTAACATCATATGATTAACAGATAATTCCATTTCTATTTATTACAAAGACTTCGGATTAGATACGTATTTTATGGGTAAGAAATATGTAGAAAACAATTATTGTTGTGATAGAGTAGGTGGTTCATTACATTTTAAAGTCAAGGAATTTGAAACTCTCCACTAGCTACGGCACAGCAGATTTGTCCAGGCCAGTGAAACTCTTCTCCTTGCCATGAGGAGGGAAGCAATGTATATGATAGACATTATGTAACAGCTACATCTTTAGTATCCACTCCTTAAATCTTGTTTTTCATATTTCAGTGGCTTTGTAGACATCCCAGCTCAGCTGCTTTCATTATTGCTGTGATTTGAACTTGAGCTTTTTGTCTGTCTGATACAGGAACTAGTTGAAGTGCCGAACAACCCAAATTCAGAGACCTGATGTCTGAACCCCACAGTTAAACACTCATTGCCCCAGATTTCCTGCTCCTTTAACACTGGCTGCTAGATTTAGCAGACATGATGAGGAACTCTTTGTCAGAGCACTAACAGACCTTACAAATCCAATCTGCCCAATCTGGAGTCTCCCCAGCTGTACTCACAGCCCATGTCAGCCTCTCAGGGCTGTCAGTCTCTGCCTCAGTGATGCTGCTGCTGGGATTTGGTGCTCCAAATCCCCCACCTTCCCTCATTGTCTATCAGCAGAGGTCTGAATAGAGGAGACAAGGTGTGAAATGCTCTTCCCCTGCTCTGATGACAGTAATAACCACCTATTGTCCCTGCCGGGTGGACACCCCACAGCTGTTTACCGGTGTGGGGAGAAGCCCTCTGGGATTTGGAAACGTGATAAGGAGCCTATTTCACATTTTGGCTTGAACAGATTGCCTAGGAAAAAGGGTGAGCAGAGAACAGTCGGGGCTCTCACATATGATTAACAAATAATTCCATTTTTATTTATTACAGAGGGGTTGGAAGTGACCTCTGGAGTTCATGAGCCCAAGCCGCCTACTCTAGCAGGGCACCCACAGCAGCTTGCCCAGGGCACAGTGCCCAGGGGGGGTTGGAAGCTCTCCACACAAGGACACTCCACAACCTCTCTGGGCAGCCTGCTCCAGCCCTCCAGCACCCTCACAACAAACAACTTTTGCCTCCTCTCCAGGTGACACCTCCTGGGTGCCAGTCTGTGCCCCTTGCCCCTTGTGCTGTCCCTGGGCACCAGTGAGCAGAGTCTGGCCCCAGCCTCTTGCCCCCCACAGCTCCTTTAGCTCTTGCTGAGCATTGCTCAGCTCCCCTCTGGGGCTGCTCTTCTGCAGGCTCTCAGCCCCAGGGCTCTCAGCCTTTGCTCCTCCCAGAGCTGCTCCAGGCCCCTCAGCAGCTTCCCAGCCTGCCCTGGACTCTCTCCAGCACTTCCCAGGCTCTGCAACTGGGGAGCCCAGACCTGGAGGCAGGACTGCAGCTGTGGCCTGCCCAGGGCAGAGCAGAGCAGAGGGGCAGCAGAACCTCCCTCACCCTGCTGCCCACACTCTTCTCCATGCCCCCCAGGACACCACTGAGGCCTTCTTGCCACCAGGGCACATTGCTGGCTCAAGGGCACATTGCTGGCTTATGGGCACTTCACTGGTACCTTGCTGTCTCCAGGAAGCCAACCAAGCCAGACCACCCACAGACAGGCCAATCAAGGGCAGGCCAAGCATCCAAACTGGAAGGGTTGGCTCACCCCTCACCCCTGGGAGGGGACCCAGGAGCAGTCAGAGTGCCAAGGCTCTCCTGCTTCCTGGTGTAACAGTGTGAGAGCTGAAATCCCCCTCCCACAGCGACAATAACCAGGCTACCTCAGTCTGGAAGCAAATGAAGCTGTATTTTACAGGCAAAACCACACTCTATGATGCAATGCAATGAATATGTACAAATCTACACTATTCATAACATCTACAAATATGTACAATAAACAGAAAAACACAACCAAGCCCCCTGGCTTCCCCCTCCCCTCGAGGGGCTGTGCTTCTTCCCCAAGGGACCTTTCACCAAGGGGCCTCCCCCCTCCCCGACCAGAAGGACTCTCCCCAGACCACCCTGGGAGAAGGCAGAGAGTCAAGAAGCAGAGGCTGTTAGACTCAGCCTGTCAAGGCCAGTATGAGTGTTATCTTCAGCCAGAAAAGAAGCAGCAGGCAGACAGAAGCTGAGCAAGCTGACTGAGATACTTTGTTTTGAGTAATGATTCTTAAACATTTCTCTCTCTCCAATGGAAGTGTTTAGAACAATCATTATTTTGCTTTCTTACACTCAAAAGTGATTTATTTACATTCTTTCACTTTCTCTGCTCAAACTTTGTGAGAAGAAAAATTAAAGACAGTCTTAAAACCATCACACCTGGGAACACCTGTGCTGGGATGGAGGATGGATCAGCACTTTCACCCCCTCCCACCTCACAGCTGCAGGAGCTACAAGTTAGAAGTTATGAGTTGGAGAACTTGTGGGTGAGAAGCTCCTGACACAAGGGATGAGTTGGTGAGTTCATGAGGTGGATGAGTGTGCAGAAGGGATGGAGCAGAGCCCTCCTTGGTGTGTTCATCTTTTCTGAGGAACTCCTAAATAAAGCTTCATTTTCAGAATCCATTGTCCTGGAAACCTGAGAGATCCAAATGGACCATGAGAGGGGACATGGGAACATAAGGGGGTGGGAGCACAGGAATGGGGAGGGGGTGGTTGAGACATGGGGGGAATGGGGAAAGGGTGCCTGGGGACATGGGAGGTGCAGTGGCTTGGACGTGAGGCAATGCAGCTGTCAGGGGCCAGAGATGAGGCAGCTGGGAGCAGGGCAGGAAGGACATTGATGACAGCACCAGGATGTGCAGCTCAAGTCAGGGGTGCTGCCCACCTGCAGGACCCCATTGCCCCCTCAATCTGGGTGCTTGCCAACCCCCATGGGTCCCCCTCACAATTGTGGGGGGTAGGATCCCTGCACCCTCACAGGACACAGTGCCAGTCCTGCCATGTTGGGTGTGGGGCTGGAGTTCCCTTCTGTGGAGCCCAACCTGCTGCTAGGCCTCACGGCTGCGTGGCCTGGGGGGTGCTGAGCCCCATTGGGGCCCTGTGCCAGGGCCACCCAGGGCAAGGCCAAGAAGCGGCCCCATGTCCCCCCTGACTGGCTGCAGTGGGGCTGGGGGGGGGAATGTAGGGGTCGCACTGCTGGTCTTGGAGCGCTGAGTGTCCCCAGGGTCCTGGAGGGGAGCAGGGGGTCGTCTCATGGGTGCCACTGTGGGCACTGGGGTGCTCTGGGTACTGGGGGGTGCAAAGGGCCCCACTGGTGCCACTGGTCTGGTGGTCCTCTGCAACTGAGATGAGGAGGGAACGCTGTTGCCTTCGGGGGGAGGTTGGGGATCCCGCTGCCTGCCTCGGGGCTGGGGGGGCCGCCCCGGACCACGGAACATCGCTTCGTGGGGCGGGTTCCGGTCGGGCCGAGGCGCGGGGGGAAGGGGACGAGAGGTAGCAGGCCGGAACCGGAAGTGCAGGGGACGGCGCGGCGCGGACCGGAAGCGAGCCTGGGAGCTGTTGCCGTGACAGCGGGGCCGGGAGCCGTCATGGAGCCCGCGGCCACGCTCACCGACATGTACGACCAGGCGCTGCTGGGCATCCTGCAGCACGTCGGGAACGTGGAGGAGTTCCTGCGCGTCCTCTTCGGCTTCCTCTACCGCAAGACCGACTTCTACCGGCTCCTCCTGCGGCCCGGGGACCGCCTGGGCTTCCCTCCCGGCGCGGCGCAGGCCATGACTCTCCAGGTACCTGTTGCACCCGCCCGGGGCTGTTAATCTTTGGCGAGCGATGGCGGTGGTGAGGCCCGGCCGTGCTGGCTGTCGGTGGGAGGCGGAGGCGCTGGTGGCCGATGTTGTCCCCGTCGCTGGGCCGCACGAGCCGTGTTTGTCTCCACCGAGCTAAGCGGGCCGTGACCCCCGCGGCTGGGGCGGAGTTTGCCAGTGGGGCGGCTAGCCCCGCTCGGCTCTGGGACGACTGTGGTGTACAGATGCAGGTGGGGAAGAACGGGAACGGGGGCCGGGCAGCATAGCAGCCCCCGGTTACCGGCTTCGCCCGGAGCACGGGCGGAGGAGGCGGGAGAGGAGTCCTGGCAGGTCGGCTGGGAAGCGTCACCCCTGCGAGGATGAGGAGCCCAGCGGGCAGGCGGGGACTGCGAGGCTCTCCTGGCGAGAGCCAGGGAGCGATTCCTGCCTCGGAGCCGGGCCCCGGCTGATGCCGGCGGCACAGGGCCAAGGCAGGCTTCTGGAGAGCTGCCACCTTGACCTGGGAGCGCAGGGAGCCCTGTGGAGAGCGGCCAAAGGCAGGCAGGGCCCTGGGAGCCCTGCGGGGAGCTGGTTTGGGCTCTGCTCTGTGGGTGGCCCAGCACTGGCCTCACTGCAGTCATGGGTGAGAGATGGCAAAAGCCTTGAGCTGCTGCTGGGCTGGCCCCGGTGCTGGGGCAGTGCTGGAGGTCCCTGATCCAGGGCTGCTCTGTCGTTAATCATTATTAGCAGGGAGGAAACAAGCTCCTAAAGCCAGGGTTGAGGCTGGATTTGGGCTGTTCCTCTGCTCTGACTGATGGCAGCTCCCTGCCCTCCTCCCTGCAGTGGCTTATGGCATGAGAAGGTCCTGGGGTAGTCCTCACTGTGGGGTGAGTGGGGGACCCAGAGGGGTCTCAGGCTGCAGAGGGCAGTGATGGTGGAAGATCTTCCTCATGTCCTAGAGACTGTTTAAGGGCTGAGGCTGCAGGCACAAGGAGCTGTGTTGTGAGGGGTAGTTTGGAAGGGTCTTGTCCTGACTTGGCTGCAGCCCAGGGGAAAGACCCAGTCTGAAGGCTCTGCACCATCTGCGTGAGGCTGGCCTGAGCTTGGCCTTTGGCTGGGGAGAAGGAGCTGGGAATGGCTGCTGGGGCTTGGTGGTGAGTAAAAGCAATTGCAAAGGAGGCAGCAAACAGTGTGGGTTGGGGCTTTAACTTTTAACTGGAGGCATGGCTGGAAGGAAGGTGCAGGCTGGGACGGCACTGACTGCTGCTGGCCTGGGCAGTGACCTCTTTGCCTGCCACACCTCTGGCTGTTCTCTGTACCAGTGCATAGTTGAGGCCTGAATCAGGCAGCTCTGAGGTCACTCTGCTCCTTCACCTGTGCCAGCTAAGTGAGCTCCCAGCAGCTGTCCCCCAGCGTCTCCTGCTGCAGCTCATCCTGCTTGGGCCTTGGAGGTTTGGTCTTAGCTTTGGGCTTTCAGGTGAGCCTGGAATGCTGGCAAGGGGAAGCTGGAGGGGTGATAGCTCCCTCAGAGTCCCCTCCCTGCCGGGAGCTGGAGCTCAGTGCTGTCCTTTCCCTGGAGCAACCCTTCCTGGGCTTATGTGAGCTCAGCTGCCAGGGTATGACCCAAGGAATGGTTTCAGAACAGTTGCCAGGAGCTCAGGCTCTGGGGTGCTGAGTGTGGCTGTGGTACTTCTGGCTGATTTGGTTGGAGATTGAAGGGTGTCGGGAGTGGGGGGCATCTCATGTGCAGAGAGAGGACAGGAATCAGTGCCCCTGTGTGTGACACAGTCCTCGGCATGGGGCACACATCGCTGACCTGCTCCTTTGCTGCTTCTCTTTCAGGCCTTCAAAGCCTTCGAGCACATGGCCAGGCAGGACGATGAGAGGAGGCGCCAGGAGCTGGAGGCCAAGATGAAGAAGAAGGAGGAGGAAGAGGAGGCTGCTGCAGATGCTGAGAGGGTGAAGCTGTCCCCTGCAGCTCAGGAGATTGAGGTGGAGACAACAGAAGAGCACAGCTCAGCGCTGGATGCTGGAGGAGCTGGGGATGCCCCAGAGCTGGCCATGGGCCCTGTGCTGGCAGAGCCCCCGGGAGCTGCTGCCCTGCCACAGCCCCAGCCACCAGAGCTGCCCACGTAAGGCTTTTGCTTTCTTCATGCTCTTGGCCAAGCCCTGCAGGGGGTTTCTCTGTCCTGCTTTTCAGGGGGGTTGCCCTTCTCTGTGGGCTTTCTGAGGAGGTCCCCCGTGGGCTCCTTTGGGTAGGGTTTTGTGTGATCCCCAGAGGACGGCAGGGTTTGTTGCCCCAGGGGTGTTTGGTGTTTCCCTGCTGGCTCATCGCTGGTAGAGTCCTTGCAGAGCTGGTCTGGTCTGTGAGGCTCCTCCTTGTGTCCCTGCTGTGGTGCAGCTGGGCTGATGTCACAGCTCTGTCTGATGGTCCTAGCTGTTACTGCCCCAGGAAACTGGCACCATCCTGTGACCCTTTTGTGAGAAAAATGCAGGGCCAGACTGCCCTGCCCTGCTTGGGCTCCCAGCAGTCAGCTTGGAGCTCACACAGATGCCCACAGCACCTGTCTGTGGGTGCAGTCAGGCCTGGCTGTGTGGCAGAAGTGGTGGCATCAAACACAGGCAACAAAAACTGGGTTCAGAGACCTCCAGTGGCCTCTGGGCCAGCTCAGAGCAGGGCCAGCTTTGAAGCTCAGTCAAGGGCTGCAGAATTTTCCCTTCTGCTGTGTTCTTTCAGCAGCCTCCCCTGCTGCAAGCAGGGCTGGGCAGCCTCGGTTTGCACTAAGCTCTTCTTGTCTCAAAGCCCTTCCAGGGCATCTGGGGCTGACCCAACTCATCCCTGAGTAGTTGGCAGTGAGCTCCAGAGGGTGGCACAGCGTCTGAACCCCTTCCCTGGGGTCCTCTGCAGGTTTTGGTTGTCTTTCCCTGGGTCATCTTGGCTGTGGCACATCCCTGTCTCCTCCTGGCTTTCCTGGTGTCTCTCTTGGTCAGAGCCCCACACCATGGACAAGTCACCCCCACTGGTCATACCTGGGGCTTTGCTGTGCTCTGTCCATGTTGGCCTGGGCTGCCCATCCCTGTCTTCTGGGCTGCTTTTACTTCAGTGGTGACAGCAAGCTGCTGGGAGGACTGGGCTGGCCCTGAGGGGTGGAGAGCATTTGCAGCCAAGACTTGAAGGGTTGTCAGCTTTTGGTGTGTGGAAGGGGTGGTCTGAAGGCCAGAGGGGTGGTCTGAGAGCCAAAGTCTTAGTGGGCAGTGGAATGCTAAGTTGCAGGACTGTGGCAGTCAGAGCCTGCAGCCTGAACACAGGAGGATCTGAGCCATGGGGTGGAAGGGGAAGGGTTCTGCCCAACCAAGGCCCCTGCTAAGTAAAAGTGCAGTGGAGAGGGGAAGAGGAGGACTGGTGCTTAGCTCAACCCATCTGACACACATCCTGCAGGATAAAAATAAGCCAGAAGCCAAAAATGAAATCACCTGAACCAGCTATGTTCTGCCTGTGCTGGCACTGTGACAGGAAGCTTGTCCCCAGGGCTGTCACTCTGTCACCTCTGCCAGCACAGAATTAACAGGCCAGAAAAAGCCCTGGCAGGGCAGGCAGGGCTCTGGGGCTGGGCTGCTCCCTGTGCTTCCAGGCCAGCTTTAGCCTACGGAGAGAGGAGGGGAAGAGGCTCAGGGCCCCAATAGATATGGGAAAGAGTTGGGGCTGTTCAGTCTGAAGGAGAGAAGGCTCCAGGGAGATCTTGGAGCAGCCGTCCAGTACCTGAAGGGGGCTCCAGGAGAGCTAGGGAGGGACTTGGGACAAGGGCTGGGAGTGACAGGATGAGGGACAATGGTTTGAAACTGGAGCAGGGCAGATTTAGGTTGGACATCAGGAGAAGTTCTGCACCATGAAGATGGTGAGACACTGGAACAGGCTGTCCAGGGGTGTGGTTGAGGCTCCATCCCTGGAGGCATTCAGGATAAGACTCAAAGTGGCCCTGGGCAGCCTGATCCAATTGCAGGGGAGGTGAACAAGATGACTTTGGAAGGTCCCTTCCAGCTCAATGCCATCTGTGAAGCTGTGAGCTGAGACTGCCCTGGGCTTGTGCCTCTTTGCAGTCCATATGTGCTGTATTCTTGCCTCAGACCTTTGTTTGTGTCCCCACCAAAAGTCCCAAAGGTCCTTCTGACAGGCTGCAGGCTCTCGGGTGCTGTTCTACAGCCTGCAGATGTGACACTGAATGCAGAGCCCTTCATGTGCTGGGACTGTGACAAGGAGCAGAACCTTACCCCAGGAAGGCTCCAGGCTGGGGGCACAGTGGCTGCAAAGTGCCCAGCAGGAAAGGCCCTGGGGGTGCTGGGTGCCAACAGCTGGAGATGAGCCAGGGAGTGCCCAGGTGGGCAAGAAGGGCAGCAGCAGCCTGGCCTGGAGCAGCAGTGGGGTGGGCAGCAGGAGCAGGGCAGGGATTGTGCCCCTGGGCTGGGCACTGGGGAGGCCACAGCTGGAAGCCTGGGGTCAGGGTTGGGCTCTCAGTGCCAGAAGGACTTTGAGGGCTGGAGCAGTGCCAGAGAAGGGAACAGAGCTGGGGAAGGGTCTGGAGAAGAGGCTGGGGAGGAGCAGCTGAGGGAGCTGGGGGGGTTGAGGCTGGAGAAGAGGAGGCTGAGGGAGACCTCATTGCTCTCTACAGCTCCTGAGAGGAGGCTGGAGCCAGGGAGGGTTGGACTCTGCTCCCTAGGAACAAGGACAGGACAGGAGGAAATGGCCTCAGGCTGCCCCAGGGAGGTTCAGGTTGGCCATGAGGAACAATTTCTTCCTGGAAAGGGTTGTCCAGGCCTGGCCCAGGCTGCCCAGGGCAGTGGTGCAGTCACCGTTGCTGGAGGGGTTTCCAAACCCTGGAGCTGTGGTGCTGAGGCCATGGGGTGGTGGTGCTGGGGCAGTGCTGGGCTCAGGGTTGGCCTCAGTGATCTTCAAGCCAAAGAAGCCACCTTCAGCAGAGCACAGCTGCCCTGCCTGATGCCCTTTGTTCCCTTTCCTCCTCCTGCCTGTGCTGATTCCTGGTGCCCCAAACACCTTGGTGGGATAAGATCCTCCCATGCCAGCAGGGTTGGGATGAACTGGCTGCAGTACCAGTCTGGGGAGGCTTCCAGGCCTCGGGAACGCTGCTGGCCCTAAGTAGGACAAAGGCAAGGGCCTGCACTTGCCTTCGGTGCCTCTAGGGGGCACTGGAGCCCCCCGAAAAGCGGCGGGGAGCAGGAGGTGCACCCCCAGACTCCCCCAGACCCTGACCCTATTGACCTGGCTGCTTCCTGCTGCACAGCCCTTGCTGAGCACAACCCAGAGGCTCCCAGTGGGGCTCAGCTCTGGCAGCAGGGCTGCAAGGAGGGAGCTGGAGAGGGAAAGGTTTTTCCAGCTCCTTTCTTTCCCCCATCCCCAGGCAGGGAAGCAAAGCCTCTGCCAGCAGCATCTCCATCAAACCTGCCTCATTCTGCCACCCTGCCTGCTCCTGGAATGTAGGGCAGGGAGCAGCCCAGATCTGCCAACTCCCAGCACAGCAGTCAGCAGCGGCCTGTGGGGCACAGCCAGGTGGTGGCTACTGCCTCGGGGCTTCATCTGGGAGGGGACAGCAGAAGCAAGGCAGCTTTGTGGGTCCTGAGGTGGCTCAGGGGCAAGGAAGGGTGGCATGACTTGGATCCTTGCTCTCCAAGTCCCTCATTGCCCTGCCTGTGAAAGGCAGGTGATGAAGTTCCTCTGTGCTGTGTGTCTGTGGGGTGACGACGAGGGCTGAGGTGTCTGTGGTGGGGTTTAGGAGTGGTGGCAGCAGTGGCATCTCTGGAGGCCTGTTGCTCAGGGGGTCATGGATGCCCCCTCCCTGGAGGTGTGGAAGGCCAGGTTGGCTGAGGTCTGGTGGGAGGTGGCCCTGCCCATGGACCTGGATGATCTTTGAGGTCCCTTCCAACCTAACCCATTCCATGATCTTGTCCCTGGGAGGATTTGTGGAGACCCAGCCTTGGAGCCATCATCCCAAGCATTCCCTATCCAAGCCTTTTTCAGGACAGGCAGGGGAAGGGAGGGAGCCTGTGCATGCTCCTGGTCTGCTCTGTCTGAGACCATCCAAGCAAGAATGGGTTGGAAAGGACCTCAAAGACCACCTAGCTCCAACCTCCCTATCATGGGCAGGGCCACCCCCCACTAGCTCAGGCTGCTCAAGGCCTTGTCCAGCCTGGCCCTAAAGTGGGTGATGTCCCTGTGGGGTTTCCTGCTAAGCTCACTGCAGAGGCTCTGCTGCTCCTACAGCCTGCCCCAGAAAGGTCCTGATCCAGATCTGGAGGGATCCTGTCCTGGTTCTGATCCTTGCTGCCAGCTGCTCAGAGGAATTTCCCCAGTGTGCCCAGGGCCTGGCACCAGCAGGAGCCAGCCTGAGCCTCCAAGAACAGCCTGACCTGGTCCAGTGCAGCTCCATCTGGCCCCAGATCCTGTCTCCATCCATGGCAGATGCTTGAGGAAGAGGAGAACAGAACAAGTGTGTGGGGATGCTTCCTCCAGGAATGCTTCCTCCAGGAATGCTTCCTCTATGTCCTCGTGGCCCTGAGCCAGAGGGAGCCCCTGGTGTCCTGTGGCTGTGGCTGGCTGACGACTTCCTGGCTAAGGAGAGAACTCCTTTCTGGCTTGAGGTCTCCACAGCAGGTGCTACAGCACCATCAGGAGTGGCTTTGTGTTCCTCTGCAGATGGAGAGCAAGTGAGGGCTTCCTCATGTCCTAGCAGGAACAGGGCAAGGGTCATTTTCCTGGGCTGGGCACAGGGGGAGGCCACAGATAGAATCCTGGGGTCAGGGTTGGGCTCTTCACTGCCAGAAGGACTTTGAGGGCTGGAGCAGGGCCAGAGAAGGGAACAGAGCTGGGGAAGGGTCTGGAGAAGAGGCTGGGGAGGAGCAGCTGAGGGAGCTGGGGGGTTGAGGCTGGAGAAGAGGAGGCTGAGGGAGACCTCATTGCTCTCTGCAGCTCCTGAGAGGAGGCTGGGGCCAGGGGGGGTTGGGCTCTGCTCCCTAGGAACAAGGACAGGACAAGAGGAAATGGCCTCAGGCTGCCCCAGGGGAGGTTCAGGTTGGCCTTGAGGAACAATTTCCTCCTGGAAAGGGTTGTCCAGGCCTGGCCCAGGCTGCCCAGGGCAGTGGTGCAGTCCCCATCCCTGGAGGGGTTCCAGAGCCCTGGAGCTGTGGTGCTGAGGCCCACAGGTGGTGCCCTAGCAGTGCTGGGTTCAGGGTTGGACTCAGTGATCTCAAAGGTCTCTTCCTTCTGGTCCTGCACCATCTTCTATTGCTCCTTGCTGGTGCCAGGGTGATGAGGACCATCCCTTTGCTCTTCATCTATGTGTGAAGTCAACAAAGTTCTCCACTTCCTGCCCTGTTTCTTTGCTCCTGTGCCATTCCCCCAGGGCCACCATCGTCCCTCTCAGCATGCCAGGTGGGAGTTGCAGACTTCACCACAGCCTTGCCTCTGGAAGCCCCATGTTGGGCAGACCCAAGGGAGCATCCTTGTCTTGTCACCTGCTGGGTCCCTCTGCAGAGCTGCAGCCTTGGCCCTGTGATGCTGTCCTGGAGGGATGTGTCCAGGTTCTGCAGGGGAAGCCTCTCTTGATGTTCTCCTTGCCAGATGGAGTCAGAGACTGATGGAATGGGTTGGGTTGTAAGGGACCTCAGAGATCATCCAGTTCCAGCCCCCTGCCATGGGCAGGAACACCTCCCACCAGCCCAGGTTGCTCAAGGCCTCATCCAGCCTGGCCTGGAACACCTCCAGGGAGGGGACAGGGGAATACTCTCATCACGGAGCAAGGCTGTGGCTTCCCCCAGGTCCAAAAACCTTCTCCCAGAGCTCTGGGAGCTCAGTTGCTTGGGGAGCATCTCAAAGGTCTGGGATGCTGGAGCTCTGGCTGAGATCCTGGCAGCTGGTGAGGACCCAGTCAGGGCCCAGTTCCCAGCCCTGCCCCAGGCTCCTGGCACGGGCACAGAGTCTCTGAGGGCTTTGCTTTGTCCTACCAAGGTAACTGAGCTCCAAAATTAGGTCCTGGCACCAAAAATAACTAAATTAAAACCCAGAAATTTTTGTCTCTTCCCAAGCAGAAGATCCCAGGGCTGGGGCCTGGGGACAGCTTGTGCCTGATTCTGTTTCAGCCAGGCAGGGGCTGTGTGCCTGGGGCAGGCACAACTCCCCTGGGCCCCCAGTGCTGGCATGGCCCCGTGATGCTGTCAGCTGGTGGGAGAGGTCATGGAGGTGCAAGAGGCCACCTTGCTCTGGGCTCCTCAGCTCAATCCTGTTGGCCCTACCCCCACTTTGCCAGGGGTTGTGATTGGAGCCAGCCTGGTGGGGTGTGTGTGGCTCCTTCAGAGGAGGCCTCTCAGAGCCAAGGATGTGCAGATCCCCAGGGACCTTCCCTGCTCCCCTTGACCTAATTCTGGTGGCAGTGGTGGAACCCAGCCCTGTGCTGCTACTCCAGAGCTGTTCTGTGTGGCTTTTCCCTGCACCTGAACTGGTTCTGCTGAGCAACCCAGAAACCAAAAGGGGAGGCTGAGAGCTCCCCTGAGGAGCCCTGGGCTTGGAGAAGAGCAGAACTCTCACCTGGCAGGGGCTGGGACAGAGCAGCTTGGGCCCATGTGGTGGGACTGGTGGGACTCCAGCTGCTGGGGTTAGGTGCATTGGTTGGGCAGGGAGGGCATCACCTTGTGTGGGTGGGCACCTGGTAGTGGGGAGCCTTGGCACCTTC